>NC_053121.1:16384312-16461812 GCF_010015445.1 Perca fluviatilis | reverse complement strand
TGAAGTCCAAATTACACTCTTGACACAACTGTTTAATTACTTTAATTATGAGGAAATTGTGCATAACTGTCAGTCAGTGTGAATGAGTCTAAAGTTAACTGTGGTGTTTCAGTTCACACAAGCACTGTGGCTGTGTGATACAGTAAATCATTACTGTAATTAGTCAACTTGTGTGAAAAACAACAACTTTACTCAGAGCCCTGGGGAGAAATTTGGCATTCTCAACTCAATCTTGGCTGTGAACACCATGTGTCATCACGGAAATACCATGTGTCATTATGGAAATAACTTGGCAGTAGAGATGGGCAATATATTGATATTATATCGGTATCGATATATGAAGCTAGATATCGTCTTAAATTTGGATATCGTAATATCGTGATATGACATAAGTGGTGTCTTTTCCTGGTTTTAAAGGCTGCATTACAGTAAAGCAATGTCATTTTCTGAACTTACCAGACTGTTGTAACTGTTCTATTATTTGCCTTTACCCACTTAGTCATTATATCCACATTACTGATGATTATTTATCTAAAATCTCATTGTGTAAATATTTTGTGAACGCACAAATAGTCAACCCTACAATATTGCCACAATATTGACATTGATGTATTTGGTCAAAAATATTGTGATATTTGATTTTCTACCCATCGCCAGCTCTACTTGGCAGATGCAAACCGCAGTGTCAAGGTCACATTTTTAAAGCTGATATAAATGCTAATTATACTTTCTGTAAATTCTTTAGGCCACATACTCAAATTTACTTTATGGAGAATGTATAACAAGACACTGAAAAAATCTCTTGACTCAGATGGTACTTTGTCTGGATATTGCAGATACCCATCATCTCCACCCTCTTTACCGTCATTACAATAGACTTTTTCATATAGCAGACGTTCATATTTTATATACATTACTTAAAGTGACTCAACCGTTAACTAAATGTGCTTCACCTGTGCTTTTTCTGCTGACAAGTCAAAATGTCTGACGCCTGACATATAAATATACTGTATGTGGTTTGTATATTTTCTAGGATGCTAAACTACTACTTTCTACTTTATTACTATAGGAAAATATAAAATGAATGCAAAATACCTGTCAAAACTCTTCTGGAGATTTCTATTATATCACTTGTCATGAAATTATTAAAATTTGATTATTTTCTGAGCACTTCCAGGACTTCTCATCCTTAAACGTTGGCTTTCAATTTCAATATTGACCTTGGATCAGTCAATCAATCAATTAATCAATCAATCAAGCAATCAATACATTTTATTTGTCACCTGAAATCGTATAAGTTACAATTCCAGTGAAAAAGAACGGCCGTGTTTTAGCAAGGATTATTGAGACAGATTTTCTATAAAAATGTCAAAAAGAAAAATAGCTGACTCATATTTTAGAAGAAAAGCACACAGGTGGTACTAGCAATGCTTAATAATTTCCCCCAAAATATTCTCATGACACTTAAAAGGGCCGCCATATTTACAGCTATACAGATGAAATTGATTTCTTTTAATCTCACTTCTGATAAAAACGCCAACAAATTAAAATGTATGCATATTTTGACGTTGAGTCCTCATGATTATGTCCCTCTCAGGTGGAAAAGCAAAGGTTATATAAGGGCTGCATGAAAGTGATTGTGATGTAGAAAACTTGTTTTTCATAAAACAATAAAAATAAAATGTATAAAGTGAAATATTATCATTGAAAAATACACACATTTTAATCACACAGTCCACTTTTATTAATCTCTCAACGTGTAAAACCGGATTCTTCATTTTGTACTTTCCAAACATACTTTTCTTAAAGCACGCCACTGAACACACTTAATATACAGTTACATCTTTCCACTAAAGCACACGTGTCAAACTAAAGGCCTGAGGGCCAAACCCGGCCCCTGTCACATTTTGATCCGGCTTTTCTGTCGTTTTAGGCCCTTTTTCATGTTTTTGGTGCTTTTTCCAGACGTTTTTGGCCACTTTTTCCGGTGTTGTTTTTTTTACGTTTCTTGTCGCTTTTTGTCTTTGATGGCTAAGGACCTTTTTCTGACTTTTTGGGGGCTGTATGAGGCCCACACTGTAAAAAGATTTTTTTTTTTTTTTTTTTATATAGGACAGCTGAAGACATGAAAGGGGAGAGAGAGGGGGAATGACATGAAGCAAAGGGGCGCAGGGCAGAGTCGATCCTGCGGCCGCTGCGCTGAGGAGTAAACTTCTATAGGTGGGCAGCTGCTCTACAAGGTGAGCTACCCAGGCAACTAGGCCCAGAATGTTAAGTGAGAAAGCTATATGAGACACACAATAAAACAGTCAACATATTTGACTTTTTCTCTTAAATAAAAGCATGTCAATAAACTCTACATGTCTGGCCCTTGATGTGATTCACATTTTCCATTCTGGCTCTTATTAAAGTTGAGTTTGACCCCCCCTGCACTAAAGAATCTTTCTATAACACCTTTCATTGCATATATTCTGCATCTGTGTGTCTTTTCACCACACACTTTCCGTACTGTACATTAAAAATATGGCTAAGATTGGTAGCATGATTACTTGTACACACAATGTGACATAAATCTAAGGCACTACAAGTTATAGACTACGGTCCACAAACTCTGCTGAAGCACACATTAATCTAGGACGATAAGTGTAAGGACCAAATATTCACAGCAGGCTTTTCTGCTCAGTAAATACATGTGACGTAAGAGACATCACATTCACATTACAAAAAAGGAGCGCATGATTCATCTCTTCTTTCTCAGCCAAATCAAAGGAGCTCATGTAGCAGTCTATGTATTAACAGGATCACAGTTCTGCGTATGAAGAGCATATTCTATCTTCACAAAAGATTTACCCATATAAAATGGACATATAGGCACAATTATGTCCTGGTTTGGCTAATCTCCAATTGGGGCCAAGATCCGTGTCCAACCAAGCCTGAGAAGGGGTCACAGGTGGAATCCAGCAGCGGAAGTCACAGCACCTGTTGGAACATCTGGACCATCATGGCCGATATGTTTTGATAACATCTTTGATCGGCCTCCTGCATATCGGACAGCACGCATTGATCTGTCTCTTCAGCTTCAGCCCACAGTTGTTGCACAGACACATGTGTCCACAGGTGTAGATGACGGTGTCCACGTCCTGGTCGAAGCAAATGGTGCATTCTCCGTTTTTTCCAGCAGAGGGCAGTTCTGAGGCGGTGAGAGTCGGAGATGATCGGAGAGGGAGAGGGCTGAGGGGGGAGCTGGGAGCAGTCACTACACGAAAAGAAAGAAAACGTGTGGGTCTTGAAATGGAGCAGACCTGGATGCATGTAAACAGATAACTTTTGTTCTTGTCATTGTTGGGGGAATAGGTTCAGATCCTTAATACTGTTGCTTTTATATATTCTGCTTTTTTTTGTCTGTGTTTTGTAGTGTGTTTCTTTTTGTTAGTAAGCCATGACAAATACAAATTTCCTTGTTAGAATCTAATCTTTGATTAGGTATTGAACAAAAGCGTACTCGGGCTGCAGCTAGCAGTTATTTTCAAAATGAATTATTCCGTTGATTATTATCTCGACTAATCTATGTAACAACAGTCAAAAATGTCCCTCGCAATTTCCTAGAACCCGAGGTGATGTCATCAAATACATTTTTTGTATCCATCCCACAGTCCAAAATACAAAAAAAACCACTATAACAGTATGACAAGGAAATACAGCAAATGTTCACATTTTAAACAAGTTTAAACAAGAAAATATTTGGATGTTTTACTTTTAAAATGACAACACTTAAACAATAATTAAAATATTGGCCAATTCATTTTCTTTGGTTGACTAATCGATTAATTGACTAATCATTATAGCTCTACCAAATCATGGAGGAATATTTCTAACAAGGTAAAAACATGTTGTTGTCACTTCAAAAGTGAAACCAAATATCTTTCCCGTGATTCGCTAGTACAGTCCGACAGAATTGCCACACCTCTACTACCGTAAGAGCCTTCCTGCCGTGGCCGGGTGGGGGATTCAAACATTGTAGCATCAGGCGTGCTGTCAACATTTGGTAACCTACCCAGAGAGGATTCAGAGGCAGAGGAGGATCTGTTGACAGTGAACGCCAGGTCGGAGTCGCTGTCATCGGGACTGCTGCTTTGAGAAGTGCTGGGGGATGTGGAGGGAGGACTGGACTGCAGTGTTCCTGTAACACAAAGATATATACACATGAACAAAACCCAGATAATTAGACTCACGTAAAGCCTTTAAAGGTGCCATTCAGACAAAGTGTATATGTAACTGTAGTTGGTATCATTTCAATTCAGTGTCCTTGAACTGTTTGAGTGTAAGGCCAGAGTGTGACCGGCCCTAACCAGTCAGATTAGATATACATATCTGTAATACTTGAAGTTTCATAGAGTGATTTTCTTTTAGTGTCTGTTTGATGATAATATTGTTGTGTTTGAGCTGATGGGAGTTTATGTGGGAGGAGGACAGATAGGTCACAGCTCTAAACTGAACAGGCACAGACATAAACTCACTGCATTCCTTTAGTCTGGGAAAAAATAAAATGCGGTGGCTGCCTAGACTCAAAAATAGACTGATGATAATTGAAGAGTATGTCCTTTTTAGGCATTTATTATTTTAGTATAAAAAGGAAAAGTTGCACATTCTGGGAAATATGCTACCTTACACAGTTTCCAGTATTTGTGCTAAGCTTGGCTACGTACAAATATGAGAGTGGCATCAATCTCCTCTTCTAACTCTCGGAAAGAAAGTGAATGCTTTTATTTCCCAAAATGTCGAACTTTTGCTTCAAGTAGTCCATTTGGGAGTTTGTGTTTCATCTCATAATTACATTACTTCAACAAATAAATGTAAGACTTCAGTAATATTTGGTGTTTCATGCCATCACCTGTCCGTGTTGCTGTAAATGCACTCGTCTTACCCAGTATCCTGAGTCTGTTGACAGCCCCATGCAGGGTGAAAAAGGCCCAGAGGACCTGAGAGGTGTCCACACAGAGCAGCCTGCCACGTCCCACTCCATTCACCCCGTGGAGCACATCTCCGCTGGGCAGCAGACTGAAGCTGAGAACATCTCCAGAGCAAGGCATGGGGAAGCCTCGATGCACCACCCAATACTCTTTACGGTCCAGGAGAACCTCAGGGTCTGCCGGTAAGTCCGCGGCATGTAGACTGGCAGGGTCACAGGATGTTAAACCAAACAACAGCGCCCCAAAGTAGGGCAGGCCCAGGTGGCCAACTTCCACGTACAAAGTCTCACCCACATGCAGCGGACGGTCACTGAACACCAGAGTCCGACTGCTGTCCAGAAAGTGGATGCAGGCGGCAGAGCGGTCTGCAGAGAGTATTACATCAGAGCCACGGACGGGGTGAAAGTGCAAGTCATTGTCCAGCGGGGAAGGAAGGCCCCGGACCACCCTCGGGGTGCTGAATCCAGTGGAGGCAGATGAGGACGATGTGGAGGAGGAAGAGGTGGAGGAGCAGCAGGGGATAAGCTGTGTGTAGTTATTGAGCTGGAGGTTGGCCATCTTGGCAGCAGCAGCCTGGTTGTTCTCCAGTTGATTGTTGTTGTAATTGGCTGAGTCGTGGCTACTCTGGGGCAGATAGGCACTCAGACGGGCCGCACTCAGGCAGCTGGATCCCACGCTCTCAGCAAACGTGCTTTCTGTGGTAGAGAATATAAACAAATAAGTCTGTGAGTTGGACATGATATGATCTGTCCCAGGTAAGCTTGGGTCACTTCCCTTCTTTTTGCTTCTTTCTCTTTTTTCTAGAGTCCTTATTTCTTCTATGATACCTGAAGAATAGCTGCGTGCTGAGATACTATCTGCATGTGTTGCTGCGGCCTCATTGATATCCGTTTTTGCTCAATGAGCGCTTTTGTTTATATGGGCATATTTTAGGACTGCAACTAATGATTAATTGCATTATAGATTAATCTGCTGATTATCTTCTCAATTGATTAGTCATCTGTAAACCATGAGAACACTGAAAAATGGAAGACAAAGAAAACCAGCAAATATTCACAAAATGATTAATCAAACTAGTTGCCAATTATTTTCTGACTAATCGATTAATTGACTAATCGTTGACATGCTCTTGAAATTTATGACATGACATTTCTACAAATTTGTTAATAAAGGTCCAATATTGTAAAAGGTGAGCTTTCTTTTTTGATGATTAAATAGGTTGAGGCGCTGTATAAATACTGTGAAAGTATCAAAACACTAAATCCACAGAGAAAAGTACACAGCCCGTATTGAGAAACGGTGCCTTTAAAGGTCCCATGACATGGTGCTCTTTGGATGCTTTTATATAGGTCTTAGTGGCCCCTAATACTGTATGTGAAGTCTCTTTCCCGAAAGAATTACAGCCACTAGAGCCAGTCCCACAATGAGCTTTCCTTAGGATGTGCCATTTCTGTGTCTGTAGCTATTGAGGAGGAGAAAGGGAGGGGCAAGGTGGAGGGTGGGGGTGTGGCCTTGACCAACTGCCACTTTGCTCGTTTGCAAGTCATGATGTCTCTTTCTCATGGGTGGGCCAAATTCTCTGGGCGGGCAAAGCAGAGAAAGGGGAGGTAACCTTTCCCCTTATGACCTCATAAGGAGCAAGATTCCAGATCGGCCCATCTGAGCTTTCATTTTCTCAAAGGCAGAGCAGGATACCCAGGGCTCGGTTTACACCTATCGCCATTTCTAGCCACTAGGGGGCCATAGGCAGGCTGGGGAAACGCATATTAATGTTAAAAATCCTCATGAAATGAAATTTTTATGCCATGGGACCTTTAAATGAGCCGTCAGGACTGTGATGTCACAACTATACTATATATTGGTAGAAAAGTCCTGCTACATAGACTTTACAATCATTCACCGGCTGTAATGAAGGTGCAGAGAGCGCAGATGCGAAAGACCAAACCAATCAGAGCAGACTGGGCTTTTTCAGGAAGGGGGCTTTAAGAGACACACGCTAAAATGGAGTGTTTCAGACAGAGGGTGAATACAGGCATATCCACAGTATGAGTGGTTTTTTTTAACATTAAAGCATGTAACCCTAACCCATTTTCTAGTAGAAACCCAAAATACAAGTATGAATCTAAAAATGAGCATGATATGGGACCTTTAACCAGAGATGCTCACAAGTCTCTGAGCTAGTAAGAGTCCAAGTCAAGTCTCAAGTCTCTCATGTTTATAAGTGTTGTATCACCTGCTGTGTTCCATCCAGGCTGCTTATACACGTATTCGAACATAGCTAAATAGCTATAATAACATCTAGTCAACAACAGTCGGAGTTAACCTCCCGTAGGTTGTAGCTAAAGCATGAAGCAAGCTAACATAACTTGCCAATGCTGAGCTAAACATGTTTGCTGACCTGCTTTCAGGTGCCTGATAAAATTAGATGTGTTTGAGCCAGAATCCTTTATCATGATACCACATATTATTCATTCAGCGCTTCTTTTGTTTTGTTTGGGCCTTGTTGTATGACGTTTTTAAAGCCAAAGCTTCTGATGAATGCCGCAGAATCTGCCGGTGCGGTCGACATGTTTGTTGTCCTCTCTCACGTGTGGCCGCGCACAGCAGATAGGTTACAGATTATGTAGGTAGGTTATAGGTTATGCAGAGAGGGTAATAACATTTAGCTCATCAGACGTTTCCTAAAAATAAAGACTGTTCACGAGTCCCGAGTGGAGTCTGAAGTCTTTCGAGGACAAATCTCAATTCAAGACTGAAGTCACTGTCTGTGCGACTTAAGTGCGACTCGAGTCCGAGTCTCAAAGTCGAGTTCCCATCTTTGCTTTTAATATATTTATTATATATCCACTTATTTATTACTTTTTTCCCAGTGTGACTGACAGCAAACAGTTTAGAAATACAAGATGAAGCATGTCTTTCACACAGTATTCGCTGTCAACGTATTGGATAATACATGTTCATGGACACTCCTAGTAACTAATAAGAGAACTAGAATAACTCTCTACGCTGAGAGCCCTTCGTATGGTGCTTTAGCTGAGATGTTTCTTGTTTGGAGTTAAATAAACCTTTGTTTTTCATACAAATAAGCTGTCGGCCAGCAGTTTATTTGACAGTCACCAGTATATTTAACTCCCTTATTCATTCCCTTTCTTCCTTAACATGAGCTCTCTAAACTGCCAGGCTCATAGTACATAGTTATAAAGTTCATAGTACAGCTGAATTTCTCCATGTGTGAGGGGCTGATATAAAAAAAGTCCTGTTATAGCCATCCCCCTTTGACTTATGATACATTCCTTCATTACTATTTCTAGTGATGCTGGAGCAGTTGAGTGCACTGGCCCCTCCAAAGCTCCTGGGATCTGCCGCCTTGACCAAACATGGCCATAGCTCTTGTCAGACTGAAGATAAACACATCCAGTGAGTATGAGAGGGAACCACAGGGGAGAGGGTGATGCAAATGAAGGAAGAGGGAGAAAGTGACAAAGTGATAGCAAGAGAGTGGAGAGTGGTTAGGAGTGAGATGTTCAGGGGGGATTGAGATCCATGGTCCACATCCTGTTTATCTTGGGATGTTATGGTTCTGGTTTTCTAGACAAACTAGTTGTGTCAAAAAGATAGTAGATCATTGTGCCACCCCAGGCCATACTACCTACTCCTACTACATTGGCCTCCGCTGCTGCAGAGCTTCACTACGCAGCTGCTTTCTTGACTCTCAGGAAGCTGATTAAATTAGCTGTGAATGTGTTGACACTATAAAAATAAATTCTGGAGGTTTCGGGGTTGTCAAAGCAATGATGAAAATACATGGCCTTCTGGCTGACACCGATTCCAGTCAAAAAATATGTATTACTCAAAACTTTAATGGGTATATATGAATTGTAATGATGGATTGCGTTCAGATTAACGACCAGTCAGCTGTGAAATTTGTTCATCACACTTCCCTTTGGAATATGACTCAGCTTCTGCTCGCCTCGCTCGACTCTCGCCGAGTCATGACAAAAACAACAAGTATTTTATAGGAGTCATTTCACAGAGCAAGTAAACAACTTAATAAAGTGCTTACCAAGCAGTGTGACCTCCTGAGTGATGCCATAGATATCTATGATGGCCCAGAGTGGACAGCCGATGCTGAGGCCACAGTGGAAGAGGATGGGCTCTCCATCGTTGATGCTGTAGAAAACTCTTCCATGGCGATCAGCCCAGAATGACAAAACATTGTCCTTCAAGGCCAGCCTCTCAGGCAGAGCTTTGGCCCAGTAGCCGGGCCGTGTCACCAGGTCTGGGCAAGCATACTTGGGGATGTCTGTAGCGACCAATTCGCTGGGGTCTAAACTGGTGAAACCGAAGCGTAGAGCTCCACTCCAGCCAGTGTGCACGCCACTCAGGCGAAGACGCACCTGAATGAATGGTATTAATCAAAATGTAACTTCAATTCTTTAAATCTCTTAGCTGTTAAAAGTACAGTAATTAATACAAATTAGAAAACAAACCTTCTCATAGAGGTGGACAGGCCTGTGGCTGAAAGTGATGCCATTACAGAAACTGTTCTTGCGTGTGGCACGCCGAAGCTGCCCATCCAGCCTGATATTCTTGCCTTTGGCGTGGGGGTGAAAGCGGGGTGACTCCACATTGATGCTGACCGGAGCGGCGGACGTTCTTCTCTCCACACCTGCCCCATTCTTAGGCAGGGTGTAGTACTGCCTGCTGGCCACCGGGCGGGGTTGCAGAGTCGCATCTGTGGGTACCAAAATATTAGGGGTACAGTTAGAGGAAAGAAAGCCCTCAGTAATTCAACCTCATCAACCAAATTAGAAAGCAACATGGTCTTTTATGCGACACAGACAAGGTCAAAACAGGAATTTTAGTGACACCAGCTGTTGGAAAAAGAGGTGAACATATCAGCACACAATAACTTGTTTGCAAGTTGTCCACGGCAGTTGGTTTAGAGGGCAGAGGCCAGTTATGTAAAGGAGCCCGCAGTCTCACACACTTCCTTTCCCACACACGTTAAAGCCTCTCTGCTCCTCTCAACAAGTACATTAAATAGTCTCTTTTAGTATGTAACCCACATTTACAGTATAAAAGGCTTACCACATCCATATGGGACATTTATACCACAGAAATAAAACAAGGTAAATTTAGACAAAACCCATGTGCATATATCACTGGGAAACATAAAAGGGACATTTGTCTTATTTAAAATCCACATATATTTGAGCAGTGCTAATATTAATAGCATCACAGGAGAGTCGACAACAGATGTGATAAGCCTTCCTCTTATTTATGGGCTACACACACCCTTGGCCTACAGCATAAACAAACCATGAATAGCCACTTTATTCCTCCACGTTATCTTCAGAAGTGAGAGAGAGGGAATCACACAATGAATAGACAGTGAAAAAATACCCAATCTCCAAAATACTCAAACGCTTTATCTTTGATCTCATCTTCACCGGAGTCAATGTTCTACTTGGGAGAAGAAATTCTTCATGAGCATCACAAAACAAAATGAACGGGTCAGAAATCAAACAAGTCAAACTGGGCCTTGGCTTAAATGAGACTTTGGGGGTTTTATATTAAATCAAATGGAAACTGTAGATGAGTGTTTATGGTATATAGACTGGCTGAAATCCAACATTCAAAGCAAGGCGATGTTTCTACTCGCCTTCAGGGCCACACAGTGATTACATTTCTGTTTAAAATTCACTGTGATCTGGTGCAAAGACAATAACTCAGTGAAATGTTCCACAGTACATTTCCTAAATTAGACATTATCACTGATTATATTCTAAACTACGAAGCAGCAGCAAGAACATCTGTAACATCTCAAATGATGTGCGGGTGCCCCTTTCCTTTCTACTCCCGGGAATTTGGCTTTTGAGGGAGTAAAATACACTTTGGGTAAAATGTGTGGACAAAAAGCATGCTGAGGATCAGCTTTAGGCTCAACTGCCTCGTTGAAAAAGGAACACACTGGGACTCTGCAGTTAAAGGACCTTCAGCAAAGACTGTTACAGACACTTGTTTGCCATTATAAGATGTAAAATGTGAAAAAAAAAACTTAAAGATACCCTGCAGAGTTTTTGACCTCTAGGAGCGCTGTGGAACAGTTATTTTTTTATGAGTGGGTCCCCAATTTGGTTGACTTGTGCACACACACAAGGACACATTGATGCAGTACACAGCCCTGCCAATGGTTTCGCACCATGGTGGCGGTAAAGTGCTAGGAAACGCAGCAATGTGCCAACAAAGACGAAGACAGTTGGCATGTAAACACGAATAACTGTCTAACAATTTGAAAACTAATAAATAAACAATTTAAAAAAACTTTTTTTTCAACAATTTGAAGTTTATGAAAATTAGTAAGGTTGATGACCACATTGGTTAGACTTCAAGGTTACATACACAATGCGTTTTGGTGAGTAAGGGCCGTTTTACAGTTGCCGCAGCCGAGCTCGGGTGCGCCAATGTGACATCAAAATGACGTAGCTCTCGCTGGCACGCCAGGATTTTAAGTGCGTGACCAGAGGGTGCGCACCACTCTATTTTTTTCAGCGGTGCGCAACCAAGCGGAAACAGGAAGCATGAACGAGCTCGAGGGCAACCGGATGCCAGGACTCTCAGAGTGACTGCAAGTCTCTCTTGTAAACTTACTGGGTTAAGATGAGTTCTTTTATGGTGAATGAAAGGCTTGATCCGACAAAGTAGGTCATCGAATCAAATCGAAGCATTTACGTTAATGCTGCTGCCAGTTCTGCCGTTGTTTACCTTTTTCTTCTTCTTCTAATCCGTAGAAATAGCAAAGTCGGTAGCCTATCCTCATTAGCGCCACCTCTGTTCAGGAAAAAACTTCAACTAGTGTCGCGACCACCATGCGCGTGAGTATAAACAGTTATGGCGCTCCCATGACGTCACACTGGCTCGACAGGTCGGCTGCGGCGAGTATACCCCACGTTTAACACCGAATGTATACATAGCTTTAGTTTGTTTACAAGAAAACTCTACAGGGCCTTTTAAAGCATTTTACTATCACTCATATTTGTCTATATTGATTGAAACAAATTAATGCTTTAATATTTTTTTAATTGTTGCACAAAAAGAGCAAGGATACATGTTGTGTATGTTGCTACCTGGATAGCATGCAGGTTAATAGGGAATGCCAGATGGTTAAAGAGTCTTTGATGATATTGGAAATACCACCATAAAAGCTCTAAGTATTATCAAACGGCTTTCTGGGTTTTTCAAAACTAACTGGATGACTCTTTTTTTTGAAGATCAGGCACATAGCTCTGTGACTTGAGTGTAATGGTAATGTGTGTCAGTGATGGATAACTACTCCGACCTTCTGTTAGGAGTACTTAACAGCAGTATAGGTGAGACTTGCATGCTGGACCATCAAAGTCATGATAACAGCAAAAGACAGGTGAGAGACAGACATACATCTTGGGAATTAGGACTGGAAAGTGATGAGACAGAAATTATAGTGGGACCAGACAGCGACCTCATCAGGATCACAAATGTGGTCATCATGCAAAGCTCAGTCTCAATAATACAGCATATTTCTGCTGAATTATAGGAATGATGTCTCCCTGATAATCATAAGACTGCACAAGACACACAGAGAGGAGCTTTACGAAATGTAAGACTGATTATGTGCATTCGTCAGAGTTATCTTTGGCCACAAGATGATCAGACTCTTTATTCTCTCATATCTCTAGGCTGTGTGGAGTTTAGTCAGATCTTTGCTTCTAGTTGTGAACATGAATTTCTTGGTAAAAAAAAAAAAGCCAATGACATCACTTGATACTCTTTTCACAGCTGCTGTTATGACTTCTTCCTCACACATAGGCCTGCAAAGTGACTATATACTGACTGAGATGAACCTATACAAACCTGATATTTTGTGCACATCTCTAATGCAAACCCAGTAAACACGGGTATTCTATTAATTCCATGTTAATCAAACCCATACATTGCAAGCGACCAATGCTGCTCCTGCTCCTCTGTGACTAACTTACTGTTCTCAGTCCAAACCCTACAGCTGGCTCTGGCGGCAGTAACCACATCATTTAGCCACTGAGTGGGTCTGTTGGGGGCGTGGGACTGTGACAGACATTAAATCAAAGTGATATGGGGAACTGATTACCAAGTAATGCGCTGTAGGTGTCATGACAAAGTGATTTTCTGAGAGCTCGTAATGACAGCTTAATGCAATCAATTCACAAACAGGAATAATTCACTTCAGATTGAACATTATATAAGTCAGCTTCGATACTTGGGATAACTGCAGACTATTGTATGTAGTATATGTCTTAGAGAATGGTCCTATTATAAAGTGTTTGATCAGTTTAGAGTTAAGATTGTAGTTTTAAGATGTTTTTTTTTTCTTATTGACCATGTGTCGTCATCTTAGTTTTGTGATTTGTGTGACTGGGCTGCTGAAGGCTATCTACCTATCTATCTATCTATCTATCTATCTATCTATCTATCTATCTATCTATCTATCTATACAAAACAACAGTGTATGGCAAACAGTAATATTTCCTATCTGAAATACAAGCCTGACTTACATAGCCTATAGCCTACTGTATCAGAAAACATTAGAAAACAATCTAATTCTATGAAAAAAAAGCATAAACGGATCAGCCATTTAATGCACAGGCTTTGTGTTACAACCAGGGATACATTTAAAACAATGATCAATACAGTATACATTCTCAACAACCAAATTATTATGATAGGATAGTTACAAATTAGATTCACTTTTCTTTTTTTTTTTACGATCCTGCTAGATGATCATCAATAGTCAAATGTTGCCCTTTATGTGACTACTCTTTGTTCTTCATTTTTGGCTATTTCACTGGTTATAATTCTATAAATTGATGAGTTAAAAAGTGCATTTTCAGAGAGCGCTTGTTTGGACCTGCTCCCTGCAGGGAATCGCGCTCAGCTCCCCCCGTGATGGGAAGCGCGTCTCCACGCGGAGCGAACACAAGTGGAGGTATCAGGTCTAGCCATGTGTATCTCTGGCTATCAAGCGGTTTCGCGCAGACACCGCTTCGTGGGAGTGCATTGCAAGCCTCGTGAATGATACATGAATTAATAACAAGTCTCACCTATCAAAGGTTTAGGTGTCGTATTCCCCATTATATCCAGAAATTCCTCGCACCGGCTGACAAGTTAATTCCGATTGCACTATTTCTCTGTCCATCCATGTATCTTCAGTCTGATGACAATCTGCCTGGAACCGGTTCAATCGGAGTATCTCAAATTGCGCCGTAGATCCCCGCTGAAGCATGGACGCGCTCTTCTTTAATGTCAACACCAAGCCGCTGCGACAGGCAGACACCTCCAACTGGCGCACAGCAGCCCCCTCCTTTCTTTAGTATAGCTCCCCTCTGCACGACTTTAAAGACACAGTAAGCAGAGATTCCCCCTCAAGAGCATCACAGAGCCTCTGAATAATTCAGTGAATTATTCACCCAAAGCAAGATGAAGCCTAATGACTGTGTAGCCTACTGTACACAAACATAATGATTGAATCTAGTCTAGTCTAGTCAGTAGCTACATTTGCACATAGAGAGGGTCATTCAGAAAGCACAGCACAAACTTTGATAACAGTAAAATGATTATGTTCATCTGGTTGTTTCAAAAATGTAGTATCATCCTGAAGGGGTTAGACTGATCTGAATACAGAGTCAAGACGTTTACATGATGCATGGATCCTTGGTGTCAGATGTTTAAATCACAGATCCCACAGACCCATTGTGAGGGCTTATCAAACATCAATTAATCACATATTCAAATATTGGACAAACAGAAAAGCACTCTTTAATAAAAGTCCAAGCGCCATATGAGGAAATCCCCTTATTTCCCCACCCTATCCTCTGCCCTCCCACAGCCTTGACTGCTGGGCTTCTCTCAAGCTGTTTCCTGTCTTCTGGACCACACCACTCTCCGAGGAGCCATGGCCTGCGGGGTTTATGGGACTGAAACCATCAGTGAAGGGAGTGCCGGGATAGCGTCAGCGTATCTCCCATAGTGGGGAATTAGAAGAGGCCAGGGGCGCTTCAGCAGCTGTGTGTCAAATATCCCGAACAAAGCCTGCTGGTTAATAAATGAGAATGCATGAAAATGTAGATGTGTGATGTCAATGTGATGTTCGGATTGTGACTAATTGGATAACGTTTAGCAGAAGGGGTCTACTTTCTGCTTTATGTATGCAGGTTGACGATACAGACATGATCCATAGCACATATGGAGGAAAAGTGCTTCTACTGCCCACATGGTCATATATGATCTAATTCAGTTTGAGGGCAAACAAGTCTCGTGAGAGACGGCGTTTGGGTGACGGCAGGCAGGCACTAAATATAACTCAAAGACAAAAGCATTTGTTTCTACCTCCTCAATGCTGTTTGTTTTAGCAGGATATGTGGCTCTTTATATGAGCCTTGCGTGAATGGTGTTTGGGGTGAAGCAAAGCAGAAGTGAAATTCCCCCCCCCCACCACGCCCTCGCCGTTGCCTCAGAAAGAAAGATCTGCTATGGCAAAGGGGATTAACACAGGAAGTGAATATGAGGCTGCAATGGAGTCTGCAATCAAGCTTTCCCTGTAAACACAGCAGAGCTGTAGTAACAAGTGCCGCTCCCCATCATGCTTGCTTTACTGTGCAGATTATGGGGTGTTAATGAACGCATAATGATTGCTGGGCTAAATCTATTCCAAAGGAAAGGAAGTGTACTTTTAGGATCATTTTTTTTGCGCAATCGTTTAAGACATTGTTGGATGTCTGCAGGAGTATTCAAACGCACAGAGAAATGTTAAAGGAATTGTTCAACATTTTGGGAAATATGTTTATTCCAGACAGCCTCCCCAAAGAAGAGCAACAGCATCAATTGTTTCAGTAAGTGCCCCAAAATGACATCTGTTCAAGTGACAAAGCTCTCTGGTGGCTGCAGTGTTTTCGCTATAAAGCTGCAAAATGAACAAACGGTTGTGACGACTTAATCTCTGCTGCTGTTGTTACTGGGGCTGTGAAGTGAGAGTGCTGTTTTCTGCAAGACTTGAAACACATCAGTAGCCTGAGTTTTCTCTGCACTGCTTTGAGTGGTTTAATAAACCGGTTAATGTGATAACTTTACTCTTGTCTCTGACTCACAGTGAAACATTACAGTACAATGAGCATGTGTATACAGAGCTGTGAATACATGCATCGCTGAATCCAAAGTACGGTGCACCGGACATTGGTTTATTTTGCCCAGAAAACACGTCCGAAACAAGTTCACAAACATTGATTTGTAATGGTTTTTGAGGGCACAAACAACTGGCAACCTCATGGTGAAGACAAGACTCTGGGATAAAATCAACAAGATATAACATGTTAATTGATGTGCTTTAGAGGAGGCCTTTGGTAGGCATATTTTGTAGCCGTTGAAAAGAGCCAGGCTAGCTGTTTCCATCTGTCTTCAGTCATTCTGCTAAGCTAAGCTCACAGGCTGCTGGGGGTAGCTTGTGTACCATACAAAAATGAGAGTGGTATCGATTTGCTCTCTGCAAGAAAGAATTAAGCCTATCTCCCCTTGAATGTCAAACTATTCCTTTAAGAATACTATGGACTACTGGACTTTGTACTTTAAGTAAATGTGAATAGATAAAAGATAATTCAGCACTAGTCTCGCATTGCCAGACCTCCGCAGGTCTGGCTACACCACAGATACATTCTAGGATAGGAGAAAAAAACGCTTTGGGTTGTTTGCATTTCTTTAAACCAATCACAATCGTCTTGGACGGCACTAAGGTCTGGACGCAGTGACAGGAACTTGTTTTGGTGGAACATGGAACACCGTGGTTCGGACATTTGGTAAGGATGCCCCCCGGGCGCTTCCCTAAGGAGGTTGTTCCAGGCACGTCCAGCTGGGAGGAGGCCTCGGGGTAGACCCAGGACTAGATGGAGGGATTATATCTCCAACCTGGCATGGGAACGCCTCGCCAGTCGGAGCTGGTTAATGTGGTTCGGGAAAGGGAAGTTTGGGGTCCCCTGCTGGAGCTGCTGCCCCCGTGACCCGACCCCGGATAAGCGGACGAAGATGGATGGATGGATTTGCACCCCGCCAAAGCAAACGGCACATTAAATATTAAATGAAGTTAACTGTTCACACAATACAGTAGTGTGAGCCATTTAAATTATCTGGATACATGGTTAAACGTAATTAGCTCTTACCAGTGTATCGCCATGTGATCCAGACCAATCGGTCCCAAAATTTTCCAGTTAGACAGTAAATGCCATAAACATATTCTTTGTAAATCTTTATAATCATTCCTTGAAATAACCACGCAGGCCTGCCTTGTTGCACGATCCAAATTTTCATCAAAACTTGCAACTTTGTTAGTGGCCTCTAGCTCACCCAGTAAGAGAATTCTCCCCATGTTGGCTGAGTCTTGCAGCAGCGCAGGGTTCGAATCCAACCTGCTGCCCTTTGCTGTGTGTTCTCCACCTTTCATGTATATCCACTTTCAAAATAAAGGGGAAAAAGTCCTAAAAAATCAAAAACTTTACATTTTCAGCATGTATCTTGCTAGCTCAAAGTTTATTGTTGTTTCCCCAAGCTAACGGCATTAGAGATCGGCAACACATTAACCCTTGTGTTGTCTTCCCCTCTACTATGCAACTTTTTGTTTTTTTCTGGGTCAAAACTTTAAATTCACACTTTTTTGTTACGTTTTAGGCCATTTTTGTCGCTTCTTTTCCCGACGTTTTTGAAGCTTTCCCCAAAGTTTTGGTCACTTTTTCCAATGTTTTTGTCGGGGGGTTTCTGCGCTTGTTTTTGACATTTTTGTTTTTTTCAACGTTCTTTTATCATTTTTTTTTCAAATGCTATAAATTTCATAAAACACCCCATTTATTTCACTTGTGAAGAGCGTTGTATGGAACCATCCACGTTATTATTTCTTTTGACAATTTGGTTGAAAGAAACCCAAATTTCTTTTGAAAACTTTTTGAAAATGGGTCAAATTTGACCCGAGGACAACCGGAGGGTTAAAGAGTGGAAGGTGAGCCTTGTGCGGGATGTCAGGCAATTATCCTGGAAATGTTCTTCCGTTGAACCAGACTAATTCATCACACACAGGCTTCAACAATGGTCAAATCTAAAATAAAACAACAGCGTTGAAAGAGCCAACCATGAAAAGTATGCGCCCTTGGTACGCTGTATATATACAGTACCACTCTGATATGAAGTCAGAACTCGCTCAGTACATTCAGACAGTCTGCGGACAGTGGAATTAGTTTAGAGAGAGTGTGTCGGTGGTCTGCTTCAGCCAAAGCCTAAATTACAACCTGGCATCACCCTAAGCGCTTACCCCTGGACACTGTTAACATAGATACGTCAGTCTGATTGCTCTGACAGCATGACAGAAGCAAAGACGCCTCTGGAAGTGGGTGTGGAGACCAACTGAGAAAGAGGCCACACTGTTGGTTTGACCACCCATGTACATAACAGAATTCAAACATAACTTCCCACTGCAGTACAGAGCCGCGCATGCTGGCAAGCTTTAGAGATTTTGGTGTGATTAGTTAGTGTGAAAATGATTGGTCCAGAGTTGTGATTTACGCCAACGCAACTAGGTGAAGGACATAAAGTACAACACACTGTCAGAACGATGCATCTATTTTTATAGAGCAAACAGGAATACTTTGCTCTAATGTGAACCATAATGCATACTGTCCCCCTTTTGGGTATCAAGCATCTGTGATGCAGCGATCTCACGAGGGCCCCTACAGTGAATAGAGTTATTTCCAGAGAAGGAGGGCAGGCATGCCTCGTTTGCTCAAGGAAACTTGGCCCACAGCAGTGTGATTGCTGCCACGCAGCGCGGCGCAGTGACTGGTCCTTGGACAGCAAAGTGTTGCATTTGCAGTATTTTAATTCTCTTTAAAGATTCAGAAACAGTGTAGAAATGCTGAGCAGATGGCTGTTGGGAAGGTTTGTATGCGGTGGTCTCAGTATCAGGGGAGGGCTAAGCTGTCCAAACCACTGATCTAATGGGTGAAGTGAGTCATACCCACCTTCAATGTGAAAACAGCCATCTCCATCAAACACACATGGGCCAGCACAATGAGCCACATTCATACAACATTGTTTTTCTGGTCACCTCTTTTTGTTTAAGCGCTGTTTTCTACTACAGTGCATTAACATCTGTTTTTAATGTGTGCTCCTGTCTTTTCATTAGGTCAACTCTTAACAGGCCACTGGAGTCAAGCACCTGCTTTTCAAAAACACAGTAAGAGTTCAACTATTGCCAAAGCCATTGTCTCAGTAAAAAAGTCCCTCACGTAGACGATGAAACGTACTAAGTTGAAAACGTTTTTTTTTCTTCTCTTTTTTATTAAAGCAACAGTGCAGCGTTTGCCTTTAATTGGATCCATTTTAGGGGGCGTTCTTGCCATGTGCTGCTCAGTGCCCTCACAGATTGTTCTAATTTCCAAAATCCTCAGATCGTGAGACTGAACGCTGTGGCAGTCTTGAGCTGACAAAATGCATGCATGCTTGGTTTCACTTCTGCAATTTCTGATTTCTGTAAATTAAAAACACCACCATGAAGTGATTCACTGGCGAGTGGGGAAGTAAAGCACTGCCGCTGGTATGAGCACTGCACTGTAATGCAGTGAATTGACAATTCATAATTAATTTCGGTTTTCTTCAGTGCAGGGAAAACAATTTAAATAGTTAAAAAATTATGCTGATTATGAAAAGCAGACCTTATAGACCTTATAACTACTTCTACCTGCAAAGTCTATTGCAGTATATGTCAGTACCATTTCACAACATGTCATCATGCGATAATACCACACATGAGAAAGAAACAATTTTCTGACAAAAACAAAAAAACGTAACTCAAGGTCCACTTTATTCCTGTTGGTAGGCAGGTTCTTAACAATGGTAATGATAACGGAAAGGATATTGACTGTGAATATGAGGAATTTCCTGATTCATTTTCCATTTAGGAGTCTAAATCATGACATTATATAACATGTCAGCTACTGACATTAAATGACCCCTGCTACGCTAACACAATGGAGTCAGCGGGGCGGGATTAACTTTTTTTTTTTTTATATGAACATCTTTTCAGCTATTGAGCATTTTAAAGTACGTTAAAATGTCAGCAAATCAATGTTGCACTTTGCTACAAAGAACTACATTTTTAGTTTGTGCTAGTGGAAGATGAAATAGTGGCACGGCTCCACTAAAATGTTGTTTTAGGCCTCTCTGTCAGTGGGAGACATGCTAAAAATGGCCTTTCAATGCATTTAACCAGATGCACGGACAGTGTTCTTCCTCCATCTGTTCTATTGTCTCGATGTTCTCTGGGATGAGGAGCGGATGCACCACCGAAGGAGATGCAGGAAATGCTCTTGGCCCAGAACAACATAGCCAACTTCTTCTAGCTTTTTGCATAGTGGCTCCAGATATAAGACAAAAATGAAGGTATACCCTAATACATCATCTATAATGTCTTCTGTGGGTTTACGAGATGGAGCAATCAATCTTTAAAATTGTGATCCAAAAGCACAAACATTGCTCCACATAAGAAGTCAGTCCTCATTCAGTTCTTTTTCCG
This sequence comes from Perca fluviatilis, assembly GCF_010015445.1. Classification (NCBI taxonomy): domain Eukaryota; kingdom Metazoa; phylum Chordata; class Actinopteri; order Perciformes; family Percidae; genus Perca; species Perca fluviatilis. The sequence goes on along the minus strand of NC_053121.1, from coordinate 16,441,223 downwards.
TCATCTTCTTTAGCAGTGACTAGACAGTAGCATGCTTGATGCAGGGGAAAATTCATGGAATTATACAGTTGTCTAAGAGGTGGCCAGTCTCTGCCAAAGAGGAAGATGAAGGTCTTACGGGTGCCTATGTCAAGGTCTTTGTCATTTTTAACATGACTTCACACAAATAACAGCAGGCTCGCTTATACGGCCTGTCAGGCACATGCCAAGAATAGACGGCATTACAATTTACAATGTGTTAATAGTTCTTCAAAAACGGATAAAAATAAGGGAGTCTCTCAGGTATATGATGCTAAATAAAGAGAGTTGTGTGTAAATATGGAAGGAAGTTTATGTTGGTGTATGTATATATATAAATGTGTGTTTTTGTGGGATAATATTTTAAAAGGGGATGGATGTTGTTCAACCACAGCATTTCACTGCTGCACTGCAGCTGTAAAAAAAGTATTGGGCCGTATTCACATTAATCCTGTCAGGCGTTTAGGGGGAAAAGCGGTGAATTCTTGTGGTATATATTAAACAACAAACCTATAGTTAAGAAAATCCAAATCAAACCTGTTAACATCATTAGAATTTATGACATAGTTCAAAAGGAAATTCTTCCCAGGCATTTTAAGGCTTGTCAGAATTTGCCTCCAGGACCCCAGATTCTAACCTCTAAATTGCTTCACTCTCAAATATTCGGAAGAAAAGAATCCAAAATCTTATTAGCGAAACGGGAGTGGTTTTGGGGAACTGCTGAGCTCAGTTTGGGGCTTTTCAGCTACAACCACATAACATTTTAATCACTTTCTTTTCATGTGTTGATCATGTACTGTTGTTTCTCACTAGAGCTAAAGCATCAGTTTATTGAAGATAATGTTCCGGAAAAGTGGAACAGAGTTTTCCAGCGTTACTGTATTGTGAACTGTAATAATAGAGTGTGAGGGTGAAAAGTGTTTTTTTAAAAACACCCGTACCGCAAGACTAATTTGGCACTTTTCCAAAAATCAAATATTAACAGATTTGAGTATTTCCTACATGTTGCTAGATGTAACTAAATGTTTACACACACCAGACCCCCATGGTGAAAGAGACCTTGACCGCAGAGGGGCTCGGCGACCCAATGAAGGCCCTGGGGTCATGACACAAAATACTTCTGCTATTATTACCCTGTGTAGTCACTCAGTACGCTAAAAAAGACATCTAAGCCCACTTTCAACAACAAGCTTGGACAACTCTAGGTTCAAGTAAAGATTCTAATGTTTCCATGAAGTGAAAGAAGTTCAAGAAGTTCAAGAACAACAGCCAGCAGCTGTCATATTATATACCGACCATTAGTGTGTGCCCGTTTTGTCTCACAGTCCCATAGGTAGGGGCATATAGGGATAACAGAGAGTGCCGGGTCCATTACATAATAGCATATTTCCTTCCAAACCCCTTTCTATTCCTCTGTAGTTGGTAGCCAAAGACAGTAAGGCAGACCTGGGCTGTATGTATGGTCACCTTCTGCTGCTCTAGCTTTCCTGATGAATGTTTTTCTACGAGTTGCCCCTTTTCTGCCCCTCTCTGAAGATTATGAGGCTGTCCAGCTCCAAATGTCCCATAGAAGGCAGAAAAATCTGACTGGACAAACCATTCTGGTCTGCATATGTCACAGGTCATGAAAGTTACTTTGTTGTCTTGTCAATGCAGAATTTATTGGCGCCTGAGCGTTCAGTGTTATCAAAATAATGTATCTCCCTTTGGTTTCATCTTATGACTGATGGTAGATGCTTATTATTTTCATGACATCATTACAGTCCCAGGCATTCTAACTATGGCTCGCTTCCAAAAACAAAAACAGATCCCCAGATCCAAAACAAATGACCTAAAAAAGAGGCTGTAGCACAAAGCAGTTTTTGTTCTCCACTGGACTGTGCATCGCTATGAGGGACATACAAATAATTGACACTCTGGGGGACATAAGTCAAGCCTCTCCATCCAGAACTCTGGGTGAATGAGTCACGTCAACTGTCATATAAGACATGATACATGATGTCAAGATACAATCACTTTATTTGTCTTGGACACACATACATACAACTATAGTGCAGTAACAGACGTAAAGTGCATAGCACAGACAAGTAAAGACATACGCTCTATCACAGCATGATAAAATAACATCATTACCCTCTGTCCAACCCCAAACACCCTGAGTCTGCGTAAAGTTGTTCCTGGATCCTAGTGCATACCGAATTTACATGGACATTCCAAGGAGACAGATTACAGACAAGTGTACACCGGAGTATTTGTAAGAATAAACCTGGGTAATACAAGCATTATGGACCAATAGTGGAAAAGATCCCCCAGATGTCCTGGATTAAAACTCATTTCTTCTGTTTTCTTAATGTTTACAATGAAATGATGGTCATCACACCACATTTTAACCTTTAAACTAAAGCCAGTGTCTGAATTAATAAGTCCCAAGATGTGTCATCAGAAAACTTGACATTAAAGTGCTGCTTGTACAATCATTTGTATATAATGTAAACAGAATGGGAGAACTCGCACATCCTAACGTAGGCCTTGGGGTTTTCAAGGTAAATAAAATCCGTGCCACGATTGTCTTCATAAGCAAACTGATAAGAATCCAGCTGTCCATTTATGTTTGAATTTAGCTTTCACATCATTATGTTTTCCAGACACTTCATTACAATCGAGGTCAGGGCTAACTGGTCCATAGTCATTATTTTCCTGGGGAACAGGAGGAGTAATGATTGTCGTTTTCCAGAGAGATGGAGCTACATGTGAATCAACAGACAGAGACCCAGGTGGTAAGGCCCTCTGCACATATCTTCAAGCCGCAAGCAGCAGTATACCAGCGGGTCTGGTAATAACGTGCTATGCTTTTGATGTCAAGGGTGATTTCAAGGCCTTCAACTCTCTTTGCATTAGCTTTAATGAAGGCAGACAGCGTTGCCTCAGTTCATGTAACATGCCAACAAATCATGTCCTTTGACTTGAACAGGGAAGCCAAGCTGGGGTTTAATTAGCTGACATTGTGTCACTCACATGTTCAGAGCTTGCTAGTTTTTGTTGCTAATTCAAGATCTAACATGCAGGGAAAAGGGGACACAGTCATTCTACCACCTGTCTTCAGCAAAAGAGCAAACATTTTTCAAATTTACCTTTCAGCTTAGCTCTACGGTCATGCCAGCATTGTTTCCCAAGTGCCTGTGTCGTTTCCTTTCCAGCCTTCATGTCCTTAGCTGCTGTCCTTTGGCCTTTATTCATGTTTCTTCCACAACTATTTCAGAACAAAGTGGCAAAATGAAATCAAAGAGATATTTGTTGTTTCTGTGTTAAGGGTCTTGAGCTGAGGCATGCTCCCCTGCCTCGCTGCTGACTCAGGTGGGCGTAGGTAATTAGAGAGCAGGTCGTGTTAGTCCCAGGTCTCCAGGGAAACAGCTGCCATCCATCCCCGGTTCCCATGGAGCAGCTTGAAGCTGAGGCGTGTACCGACTCCTCTGCTAGCTATACCACTCTGTTCTGGACGGATGCCCCTCGCTGAGCACATTACGGCTTCCTTCTTTCCTGCTACCTGAAGTATCATTTCAGAATCATTTCCAACCGTCACACATTCTGACAGTATGAGAGTGAGATGTGAGTGAGAATGAGATCAAATTTGAGTCATTTTCAAATGAAACACGATCATGTGTATTTCTTTCCTCTATCTCGAGTATTCAGGTCAAATTAAACGTGGTCTGTGAAAATGCTTCTTTACTTCCTGCTCTTATAACTTGACTGCTATTTATGTAAAGATTGATGTTAAAATAGAGGACATTTTCAGAAAATGATGGGACAGAGGGAGACAACCAGCCAGGTTTCCGTCTTATCATTAGATTTCCAGACTACGAATAAGAAAAATAAATGGAGCACAGGGAGAAACAGATCTTCTTTGTGATGGACTTGCAGCCCCGCAGCTGCAGCTGAACCAGGCAACAGAGACAGATCAGCAGCTCTGTTTTCATATGATTCAGATCAGCTTGTTTTTGCTGAAGCAGTTCAGTTCACATATATTTTATTAAATAGAGGTAAATATCCAGATGAGACGGAGTATTAATGCCGATAACTTCAGTGTGTGAATAAAAAACATTCAGTAAAAGAGATAAAAACTTGATATATCCAACACAAACCCAAAACCTGCGATTTAGTGGCTTCCATCACTGTGTTATGGATGTTTGTGTGCAATGTCAGCTTTTAGAGACATGTTTTAAGACATATCCAAATTCAATTCAATTCAATTTTATTTTATTTAATGTATCAAATCATAACAAGCGTTATCTCAAGACACTTTACAGATAGAGTAGGTCTAGACCACACTCTAGAATTTACAAATACCCAACAATTCCAGTAATTCCCCAAAGAGCAAGCATTTAGTGTGATCTTAGTGTGAAATGATCTGCCTGGAATAATAATTGTGATTCTGATATGGTTTCTCCACAAAAACGTTCAATTACCGAGTCAAAATCTTACGTACTCCCTCTCCATCCAGTCTACGAATATGGAAATATTTTGAATTTGTAAACTTTAACTGCAGGACACAAGATGTCTCCAATGAAGAGTCCATTTTCAGTGTCTGTGCCCTGGAGGCTTTACGTTTATACATCACAGTTGTGTGATGTTTCATACTGGACCATGATTGGCTTCCAAGCACAGAATCATGCATGTAGGTGCATGTCCCAAATAATTTGAAAATAGCCTTCTAGTGTCAAACTCTGCACATACACCACTCTTCACAGTGAAGGCCAAACATCTAAGTGAAATAACAATATTTAAAACATATTTTTGAGTGGAGGAGGACTTTAATCTAAGGCATTTGACTAAGGGTATGCCAACAAATGTAACTGATAATTCCTGTGCTGTCAGGATCTAGCAATGTGTTGGATTGGACACTATCCGCTATCTGGAGGTTTACTCCTTAGACAGACTGCATACCAGACATCAAAGACAACTGTCAAAGCAGGATATGAGCCACTGGGAACTCTGTAAGTTGATATCACGTCCATGACACTTTGAGATGTTACAATGTACAGTATGCAGCTAATGTGTTCCAACAGGTAAACAACTGGGCCATGCTACAGGTAGGGATTGCAGCTCTGAAATCATCAGTGAGATGAAAGACAGAGCTGTGGGGGCCATAAACACTCCCTTACGTGACCGTCGCGTTTGATTCGAAGGGGGGAAACATCGGGGTCAATTTCACAGACACTCGGTTCACCTTTAACGCTTTTACACTGCTGAGTGCTTCCGCCCATCTGTGCCCCTTTTCCTGTTCTTCACGTCCCACCGCTGCCATGAAGGCAACCACCATAGACGCCCTTTGTCTTAACCCCTGTCTTCTTCTAACATGAGCTTTTTGTTTATCTTACTCATTATTTTTCTTTGCCTCTCCTTAAGGCTAATCTTGCCTCCTACCCATTCCCTGGCCCTCTTCCTCTCTCCCTCGCTCTCTTGTCATGACATTGGCCTGTGACACGTGTGGGAAACTTCTGCGGGGCCCCTGCTTCTGGTAGGACACTGATATACTGAGAGTGCTGGGTGACGGGGCTATTTTGGGAACTTGTAAATATGAGAACTTCCTTTCCTAAAGTGTATCTAATATCCCAGAGGATTATTAACAACAAGCAGCAATACAGAGGCAAAAATGTAGTGGTTCCATTATTACTTCTAGTGCAGCTTCGCCTTTTCTTTGTGTTTGAATCAGTGGTATTTATAAGAAGACGGAGCTCCAGAATAGTGGCCATGTTTTTTACGACTCTGACTCTCAGAAACGCACATTAATAGGTCAAAGAGACAATATGGCTCTCATTTACAAGCTGCCTTCATCAGCAATTGTTCTTCTTTCTTTATGATAGCATTTTCAGGTGCTTCCCCACATTAAGCCAAGTTTTATAGGGAGCATCCGGGTCACAGTTCTACGACGCCAAAACCCTCTCCCCTGCTTGGAAGTGGAGAGACAAGACAAGGAGCAAAACAGGGAGGAAACATTATTGAACTGGAACTTCAGAGGGGGAAGCTGAAATTGTAATAAGGGAGATATGGGCTCCGCTGTCAGCCTTTAAGCTGCAACAGATCAGGTTGGATTCTCCACAGTTAGTGGAAGATTGAGAGTGATTTTCTTGTACTGTGTTGAAAGCCATGCTGAATATAGGGCTAGGATTATGTAAACTAAACCACTAATAAGGGCTGAAACTATCAGTCAGACAATTAATTGGCGACAATTTTGATAATCAGTTAATTGTTTTGAAGTCATTTATCAAGCAAAAATGTTGAACATTCGCTAATTCCAGCTTGTCAAAAAGTAAGGATTTAAAAAAATTGATATTTAATAATCTAATAATAATAATCCCAATCAAAAAGGACATTGCCCAATATTAAAAAATATCCTCAGCTGAACGACTGCCATGAACTGTTCATAAAATTTAAATGTAATTAAAATGTATTAAAATGTATGGCAACTGCTTAGGTGCTCACAGAGAGACTCCCCATCAGTACAGATAATTAATTAGTAAAGATAATAGGTGATATATATATATATATATATATATATATATATATATATATATATATATATATGTCCAGTGAATGTTACTGATAAAATGATGCGTCTCATTTTCTTTCTCGTTTGTCTCTCTCTTTCAGACTCACAAAAACACACACACATATTACACACACAAATGCACACAGTCAAGCAGTCTTGAATAATTAAGATGGTGCTCAATGTTTAACAGCCTTCCCGTATGCCACCCAAGAGCTTCATCGCATGTGAGAGAAATGGCCGAGGCCATACTCACACTCACATACACACACCTTTTACTGTCCAGACACACAGATGTGCATCATAGATACTTTACGCAGCATGCTACCTGAGTAAAACTAGGCATAGATGTAATCTGAAAACAACAGATGAAGCAGTCATGATGATAGATCATTGTGTAACAGATTAAGTCTGACCTGAAATTCTATACTCTGCTTTCTCGAGGACTTATGTCTTCCTCCACTCTCACCCTCCTTCAAAACACTCACTCTGCCTGATGCTATCAGGTCGCCTGCTGACATCGTGATCGAAGGGGGGGAGTGCTCTAACATATACAATGACCACTAGTACTCTCCAAAGACAGGCCCTGCTTTAGCTTCAAATATAGGAACAGATCTAAGTGGAAATTACACAGCCACACCTGCTGCTTGAGGGAACAAGACATAAGCAACCACTTCCACTGAACCACAGCGTAAACATGTCTTATACCACGGTTTACATTTCGACAATGGATGTTTAAATAGAAACAATGTTTAGGGTTTTATGCAGTGATCTAATCAGACTATTGGATCTAATACAGGGAATAAAATGATGAAAGATGTAGCTTAGCTTGGCTACAATAATCCAATGAACTCATTCCTTTTCTTGCCAAAGTCAGATAATGAAGTGCTGGGCTCTGCAATGGCTCTCCCCAGTTTGCGATATCAATATAATACAGTGCCGCCACCTAGTGATGCATATTGGTATGTTCGAAAAGAATGACTTCAAACATACATTCAAAACATTTAGAGCTAGAGAGAGTGAAAGGAATGTAACATTACATCAATGCAGATGAATATAAATTATGAATGACTAATTTCAAATATGTGTTGCTGAAGTGCCCTTCAGCAATGTCTAAAAAGAGATTTTCCCTTAAGGAACTTTACTCTATCACATTAAATGTGCTGTTTTGTTTGGCGTTGAACATAATCCACATTTTGTTATCATAGGCCTGGTTTACAGTAAGAACACGACAGCATTAAAACTAAAGAAGTGCTTGTACTATCTTTTTGCCACACTCCGCCTACTTTTTCTAAAACAAAAAATAGAGCCAAAAAGAGGAAACAGATAATAATGGAAGTTTTGAAAACATACTGAAATTGCTCGTTTTCTTTTCTTCTGGATCACAGTGGTTCTTGTCCAGTGACTTCCTTTTCTATTCTAAGAATCTTTTTTTCCCCATTCCCCAGCAGGGCTCTGGGAAAGCTATGACATCACCAGAGGCCTCTGTGAAACTCTCTCAGCCACACATGGCTCAATTCAGCAAGAGATGAGTGACAGGCATTTCCTGTCCGTCTAAAACAACAAATAAAGTTTAATTAATATGAGATGTGGTAAAACAGCTCAGACTTTGGTTCAGGATCAGCTTTTTGAGCTAACAAATTGGTGTCAATAACAGTACCAAACGTAGGCTATAATGTGATTGTAGCAGTCAAGATGTGCTATCAAAAATGAAAACAAATCATTTCAATCAATCTTGCCTTGCCTTTTTTTTCGGCCTACAGTTAGTCTGAAAAGGTCAGTGAATTATTATAATAATGTTATTTGTAGGCCGATCTCATTTTATGTATGTTTGTGGTTTTGCTGGGATGTTTCAAGTATCCCTCTGCTACAATCCCTGAATGCACTTTTAAGCCTGCCTAACTATTCATCTATTTAATGTTTAACAGCTTTAAGGTCATTTTTAGACTGTCAAGTCACAAAGAAACAGGAGGTGTGAAATAAGTAAAGAGTCTGGCTTACCATCTGGGGCACAGTTAAGTTTCTTTTCTTTGTTGGAAAGAGGAACATCGTTCAAATCAAATGGAATGCACCTTGACGATTGTTCATTTCCCATGTTGTTTCCCACACAAAACTTCTTGATTTAAAGAAAAAAAAACAGCCAAGTTAATGACGTTTAATAAAATAAGGTTGATTCTGGTAGTCTAGTCTCTTCTAGTTAGGCTAGTGGTTTTTGGTGAGAGGGAGCAGAAACTGTGTTATATTAGTGACCAGACTCCCGCCTGAAATTTGAAGATGTGTAAACATGAGCTATATTGTTATCTCTTTATTCTGTCCAATAAAATCCAACCTGAGAGGGGAAGGACGTCGTGCGTGTGCGTGAGTGTTTGTGCGCGCGCGGTTAAATACATGGCATTAGAAGGGAAGACTGGTGACTTTTGCCACAGCCCTCACTGCAATTTCTAAAAATGGGGAAGTGGGCGTGCATGGTAATATTCCTGTCCTCGAGAGGTGAGGGCACTGATGTTTGCTGTGGTAGGCAGGCCTATCTTACTTTTATTTGCTCACAACAGCCTTCATTTAACTCTGCCAAAAGAGTAAAAATAAAGGTCAAATCAAAAGTATTAAATAGTTTATTTAAATAGAGTCCTTTACATTCAAGCTAGTACAGTCATATCTACTCTATTGTGTTTCTTTTTTCAACTAACCATGCTATTCATTAAAAGGCCTTTTTAACAGGACATGTTGACATGTCACGTTGGAAAAGCACAGTTGTAAATGATCAAATGAATGATGGCTGAATTCAGTTTAGCTGCTTCAGTTTCAGAGTCTTGGTATTAGTGATGAAAGTATTTAGATACTAAGTAAAAGTGACAATACAACAGTGTAAAAAAACGTTACAAGTAGCCTACAATTTATGGTAACTAACTATAGCTATCAAATAAATGTAGTGAAGAACTGAGCCATCTCTAATGTCATTAGTAAGGACCCTCCAACTGATATGCCTACAACTATTCATCAATATTGTTACTTACACTTTCTGCTCTAACGTGTCAAAATGTCCTCAGTGAAAATGGTCTAAAAAACCTTAATCTGGAGTTAAATGTTGTCAGAATTTGATGCTGAATTGTTATTATCATCTCTTTTTTTGAAGTTAATGTTTTGGTTAAAATTAAGCTAATGATCAGTGAATATAGATTACTCATGAAAACAAGTCAAAAGTCAACCGTTTGAATCAGAATCACTCAAGTTTGACCAATTGCGGTCTAGCCTGTCTCTCAATTTATAGCTCAGCTCAGCATTTTTTATCTAGTGGACCCAGGGTATTTGCTGGACTTTAGTATTAATTTGAATAGCTGATGTAAAAACACACTATTAGCAGAGGGAGCAAGGTCAGGTTAATCTTACATTCTCTGGTCCCACTCATGAAAACTCTTGTCTGTGTTTGACTGCGGGGCTGTTGCATTTTCTAAACCCACGCTTTGCTTATTTTTACAACCTCTTCACTGTCAACAGAGACTTTGAGAATTGGACAACCTCAACTCTCTGATGACATGGGGTGATGAAGTCAGTATGAAAAAAATAATTGTGTAATAAAACTGCACCCCTGAGTGAAACAGCCTGAATGTTTCTAAATGTTAAGGGAACCAATTTGGTCTGCAGGCTGTAAAGTCTATTCATTCCCATTACAAAGTATATATTTTTTATTGGTAACACACAATATCTTCCATAAGATGGCGCTCACACCCAATCAACTTGAAAGAAGACATTGCTCAGTATCAGAGCTCTCTCTAGGGAACATGCCATGTACAGTATGTGTGATGCTCTACTGAACATGTGTTCAACACATACAGAATTCCATCCATTCATGTGAGAGTGTTGTCACAATTGTACTTTTCTGGACATCACTGCTAAATTACATAATCACACAGAATAACAGAGCTACATTTAATAAACCATACATTTTTTAAGAGATCTTCCCTGTTGTGTATTTTACGCAGGTCACCACAACACACCTTAAACAAAACAGACAGGACAAAAATAGTTTAATGATTGATTTGTCTGATTAATTGGATGAGTAAAAACTTTAATAATTCTGTGGTGAAAATTGGCCATTATATTAGCCTAACAACTGAATATCAACAGAAAAAGAACATGTGTAAAATGTTTGGATAAAGTCTGATTACAAAACACACAACTAACAAGTATGATTTAAACCTGAAAAATATAAATATAAAGTAAAACATTGAGATTGGTCATCACCTTTCATGGCCAAGATAGACATGTTATCATAACACCATTAATAAAAAAATAAATTAATTAATCTAATTAATAATAAGCGCTTGGCTGCGTTTTTGTTTTTGTTTTTTTTAACTTGATTTGATTTATTTTGGATTTGACAGACAACATAATCCAAAGGATAACATGTTAAACTTTGAACACTTATTTCCAACATGGTCCTTGGTGTTAGAACATTTAACACATGACAACAACCTATTGCAGGACAAAGACAATAACATTTAACACAAATCATCCAAGGTTCAAGAGCATTCTAAAATCTGAAAATCACAGAGCACATAAAATAATCAGTCTACTCTAATTAAAAAGATCAGTTACTGTATTCCATAAAAATGCCTTAACCTGATGTCTAAAAGCCCCTCTGGTATTTACAATTTTGAGGGAAAACGGCAGATTATTCCACAATGTTATACCTGTATAGAAAAAAGCACTTCTAGCTGCATTGTTGACTCTGGGCACTTTACAAGAACGGACACTGGCCCTAGTATTGTGATTAGGCTGTGTATGAAGCATTTTTGTATGAGAGTGTAAATATTTGGGAGCAGAGCCATTTATGACATTATACATATGATTCAATTTTAACTGCTCCACTCTAACATGTACTTTTAAAAGCATCTCTACCAATATTTGTCCGGGGGGGTGCATTTAACAGGTAGCAGATAGCATTATTTTGCATCATATTTTGCATCATCATTGCATCAGCAGTCTGTTTTTAAGTTTAACTGATAATCCACAGTAGCAGGCAGAACATGCATAATCAAAATGACATTGAATCAGTGATACAACCAGTAATTTCTTGATAGAAAGATGCCTTGTCCTGCTATACAGGAATTTCAATATACCGGCACACTTGGATAATATTTTGTCAGCAATAGATCTACAGGTTAATGACTGCTCTAATCTTAATCCCAGGTATGTGACACTTTCCTGAGACACTATTTCAGTGCCATTACATGTGACTGTAAGTGCATTTGTTCTAGACAACTTCCTTTTTGTTCCAAATAAAATGGACTCAGTTTTACCCAGATGTATTGAAAGCCTATTGACTATGAGCCACTTGCTAACACTATCTAATTCATTACCTAGAGTCTTCTCAATTTCACTGATATCACTCCCAGAGACCAGTAATGCAGAGTCATCAGCATATAAAAGCAGCTTATATTTCACCGCAGCTGGCATGTGATTGATATAAACTAAAAATAAAAGGGGGCCCAGGACTGAACCTCGGGGCACCCCACAAGTAATATCCTGAGGATCGGATATGGTCCCCTCAACATCAGAAACTTGAGTTCTTCCAGTGAGGTAAGAGGTGAACCATTTCACCAGTATTTGCAGTATTTCTGAAGCCTATACTTTGTAGCTGTGATGGTAGTATTGTATGGTTTACAGTATAAAAGGCTTTTTGCAAATCCAGATGAATCATGCCCACATGCTTTCCTTCATCAAAGTTTTGTCGAATATAATCAAATAAATGAATAAGACAGGTTTCAGTAGAATATTGTGCTCTAAATCCAGACTTAACTTCATACAGTAGATTTTGTCTGACAAGGTACTCTTCCACCTTCTCATACACAAGATGCTCAAACACCTTTGATATGGCTGTCAGAATTGATACAGGCCTATAATTACCCACATCTGATCTGCTATTTTTCTTAAAAAGGGGGATTACCCTGGCCCTTTTCATGTTGCTTGGAAAGATACCCTGACTTAAAAATACATTTATTATAGTGGTGAGTACCCTAGAAATTACATTGGCACTATCGCTCAGATATCTGGACGGAATAAGGTCCTGTCCAGTGGCTTTGTTAATTGACAATGTGGATAGACACATTCTCATCCTCTCCTCTGAGACAGGGACAATCTCAAAAGCATCAGGAGTAACATGCTTGTTTTTATAAAAGGAGTTTACAAACGGTGGGCCATATCTACCTGACACAATCAGCAAATTATCAACCAGACTGGCAGCAACTGTTGTAAAAAAGTTATTAAAAAGGCAAGCAACCTGCTGTTTGTCAAAAATCATGTTGTCCCCAATGACTAATCCAATATTACCATTTCATCTGAAGAACGGCCGCAAGTACCACCAAGAAGACCACATGAGTGGTGATCATTTCTCAGTCATGTGAGATGTCCCATGCTTGTTTTTGCCCAGGGCCCTTAAATCTCTGAAGCATGATCTTTGCTTTTAGTATTACTGCACTGATTCAATTTCATGGCCTCAGATCTTACACAAACTGTAAGCACATCTCTTTTATCAGATGTCTTCCCACAAGCCCTGGAAACTGCAGTCATCAAGCCACTCTTAAAAAGCAAAACAATCTAGCCATATGATTAATGAACAAGTATAGACCCATATCAAACCTCCCGATTTCAAGTAGAATCATTGAAAAAGCTGTTTTTCTAGTGCCAAACAACTTATTGTCACCACTAAACGACTGTTTTGATGTCTTCCGGACAGGTTTTTGACCACACCACAGCACTGAGACTGTTCTCATTAAGGTTTATAATGACATCTGCTTCAGTCTTCAGTCATCAGTCTTAGTATTACTGGATCTCAGTGCTGCATTTAACACAGTCAACCACAACATATTACTAGAATGACTGGGAAACTGGGTGGACTTTCTGCAACAGTACTAAACTGGTTTGAATCTTACTTAAAGGACATGGACTACTTTGTGTCAATAGTTAATTACACATCTGAGCGCACAAAATTTACATGCAGAGTTCCACTAGGCTCCATTCTGGGGCCTCTTCTGTTTAACATCTACATGCTTCCACTAGCTCAGATAATGAAAACAACAAAATAAGTTACCATAATTATTCAGACGACACACACATTTACATAACCAAGCAACCAGGGGACTAAAGGTCCAATACAAGCACTGAGTAAGTGCATTGAACAAATCAAGGATTGGATGTGCCAACATTTTCTTCAATTATACAAAGACAAAACTATTAAAATGTTAAAAACCACAGACCAAGCAAGAAATCTTGGTCTAGTCATGGAATCAGATCTAAATTTTAACTGCCACATTAAGACAACGACAAAGTCAGCCCACTATCACCTTAAGAATATACTGAGACTTGTGAAGAAGAAGAAGAAGAAGAAGAAGAAGAAGAAGAAGAAGAAGAAGAAGAAGAAGAAGAAGAAGATGATGAGCGCCCTGAACAGTTGGGGGTTTGTTGCCTTGCTTAAGGGCATCTTGGCAGTGCCCAGGAGGGGAACTGGCACCACGCTCCGTACTTTGGGCCCTTCGGTTCCTAGCCCAACTCCCTACGGACTGAGCTACTGATACTGTCTGACCAGGATCTAGAAGACTCGACTACTGTGACAGTGTCTTTATAGATCTCCCTAAAAAATTGAATAGACAGCTGCAGCTGATTCAGAAAGCTGCTGCTCGAGTCCTCACTATCACCCCAGTTCTGAGGTCTTTACACTGGCTTCCTGTCTCTCAAATAATTGATTACAAAATACTGCTTTAATGCAACCACGTATCTGAAACAATCTCTGCAACTCTCAGTTCTTTTAAATCAAGGCTGACGACTCTGCTGATTGCTGCTGCTTTTATTTTATGACTGTTGTATTCATATTCGTTTTTGCTGCTAAGCACATCTGCGCCGCCCTAATGTGATTTATGTCTGCTCGTATGTATGTATGTATGTTCTTTGGGTGTGACATCATCTACCCAGAGTGCAGTCAGTGTAGAAGACAGGATGCCAGACATTCCTTAAATACTCCACACAGGATCTCACTGATGCTTGTAAACACAACCCTGTACCTCCAGTGAGTGGAAAAATACAGGCTCTGTTCAGGCTCAGTGGATGAGGCTCTGGAGGGATTGATAGATGTCTTACTGCTGGCTATCATTCAAATGTCTCATTTGTTTTTATGATTATGAGCCATTGAATGTTGTTACTTCTACACACTTTTTTGTTTACTTTACTTTTTTTGACTTTGCTGTTGAGAGAATTAAATGACCCCCTTTTATACCAAGGCATAGCAGAACTCTGTTATCTGGACAGGTGGAACAACCACAAACACAATGGGAGATTAATGCAACTTCTGTAGCGGTGCCCTGATTGATGAACCAGCGCACACCTTTAGAGCAGACATTTCCACGGTCGTCTGACATTCCAGATAGGGTTGTTAAAGGAAGGGGATCTCTGCTGGCAAGGAAAAGCCACTTCACTGCAGCCATACGTAATGTCCTGACATTCCTTGAGCTATACAAGTCTTTGGTTATCATGTCAGAGATCTGGCCTTATCTGGGCTCCTGTCATGCAACAGCAGCTTTTCCGGCTTCTTTTTGTAGGGTTTCTGGTCGAGCTTTGCTCTGAAATCTCACAAAGAACATTCAACAGAAGGTTTGGTAGAGTTTTTTTTTTTTTAAATCAGCAGTTGCAGAAGAAGTTTGAAAATATGTAGCAAGTTTCATTCTCTCTATTTTTATTCCCTTTTAAACATGCAACATTGCTGGGTTAATTTAAACATTAAAGGTTTTTGAAGCAGGTTTTGGCTTTGACACATTGACCTCTTTTACAGGAAACTTCCATGTTAACTCTGTTTACGAAAAAGCCTACATGAGATTTGGCATCTGGCACAACAGACTGTGTGCGTTTGCCTGCACTGTGCATTTAGGTTAGAACAAGCCAGCACAATGCTACAGCCACGGGATGTTACAGAGGCCCAGTCATAATCCTCTTACAGATTTACTCCAGGTGAGTATTATGACATCAATGGACTCAGTCTTCTCACACAGGATATTGTGTGTGCTTGTGAGAATGGATGTGTGAGTGTGAGAGACTTAATCCGGTTTTAAGGTACGATATAGTGTGAGAGGTGTAATTACCCTGCATCCTCCAGTTATCAGACAGGCAATCACGTTCACACTTAAGCCCTTATCACACAGGAAGTCAGGTTAGATTTAGTGGGTACGTTGTGGCCTTTGTTGTTTAGTCATGTGTGTGTCTGTGTGTCACGTTCCCATGTGGGTCTTTCAATGGAGACAAAAAAATTAGTTAGTTTGTCATTGTGTGGTAATGCAGCTGAAATGGACTTCAAATGTAAGCAGGTGTGATGTATTCCTGGACAGTGTAATTAATTACAAAAACAATTATCCTCATCCGACATTTAATTGACATTTAAAAGACTTATAGAACAGTGAGTATTTATAGACTGAATCATGTTATCAGGTTAGCAAACTTTTTTCTACTAATTACACATTCAGCAGAGACAAAAGAAAACGGCAATACCAATGGAGTCCTCCTGCTTGTGACCAGTCATTGTAATGTACCACTATAACTCTGAATTCTTTATAAAGCTTAATTCTGTATGCGTAAGCTCTTCACAGGGGTGTTGCTATTTGCAGTGGCTTATTTACTACTTTAGCGTGTCCTGCCATGGCTGTCACATAACCTTCTCAAAACTGCAACTACATGTCAGGGCTACATATTTTGAAGAGAAGAAGATCTGACATATGTGTTAAGCCAGCCTTGAAATAGACCGCAGTTGGCCAAAACGTTGGTGATATGTTATGGATCTTATAGTGTTGTCATCTTCTCTGTTGTCATCAAAATATGTCACTGGTATGTCATTTTTTGTTCGCATTCACCAGATAACTTAACCAAGATCTTTCATGTGTCTGCCAAATGGCCACAATTATTACCATTTTCTGTCACAAAGACATTTCTTTGCAAATGAATGCAATACATTCCCTGATACTGCACATAAGAACACATTGATATAGTGTTGTGACACTGCTATGACAGTTAACATGTAACGTTCTACTATATACATCAATTACAACCATCTTCAAGTAGAACTTAACCTGTAAAGGTTAATGGAACTGGAGACTGGGATGTCATGTTGTTTCATAATGATGATGATTATGATCTCATGTTCTTTTATTGAGACATTGTGAGCAGGCTTGTAGCAAAACTTTCAAAAGTCAGAGTCATTTGATTCCATATTAGTCAAAGTTTTAATATAACTTGTTTAGGTACATGTGACAGAATTCAATTTTTAAGGAAGTGGGTATGTGTCATATCTGATGTAGAAAAAGTCATGAAAACTTACATCAACTCCCACATATTTGATCCAAACTGGATTGTGTAAAAAGGGAAGGGTGGGGTTATGTCTCTTTCTGTCATGGCAGCAGTTCTGACACATTATATAACCATGTTTCCTCTGGATTGTGTTAATTAAAACGACTCTCAGTTGCTAAATGGATCATAGTGAAACTGGCAAATGACGTTATGGTCAATTCTGACTGACTGATATCGACTGAAAATGTGAGAATATGATAAGAAATATGGGATTCAATATATCTGAAGTAAACTTAAGCAAGTTTGTACTTTCATTTTTTCTTGTTTCAGCATCCAGCCTCATTTGGATAGCATCTTGACATTATCTCACACCACATTTAGATTGTCACACACACACACACACACACACACACACATATCACAATGCTGTATGTCCCTGACCGGTCAATTGACTTAGGGCTTCTTCCCTCCGAAGCTCCCTCATCGGATCATAAAAGATGCCTAACGACTTTCACACACATACAGACACAACACACTCCTGCCAACCTCCCTCCTGACAACAGGAAATCTAAAGACACAAAGGCGGGTGGGCTGGTTAGGGGAGGGGGAGGGGGGAAGTCTCACATATGTCACCAAAACCACAGCTTGTCTGAGGAAGCTGGTGAGGTCATGAATGAGCCTTTCATCACAGATGCATTGTCAATGGTGGTTTTTTTTCTTTCAGAGACAAACATTTGGATTACTGTCAGATAAGAAGCGGGTGTTCGTTTAAAGAACACATTTAGTCATTTCTCAGAATCCATGAAAGTGTTGTCAAAATGTAAAGGTATTCTCCCCCCTAAACCTGAGCTTCATTAAAAATGTTGTTTTGTAGTAAAGGCCTTGGGGTATCATCACCATCACCTCCGTAGGAAGTTTTTTCTCCTTTTTCTCACACCCCACCCAGGGTCAAAGCCAATGTTTTGGCTAATTTGCAACCCAAACATATTCCTTTCCCTTTCACGGCCATCTCTGTCTCCACCTCCCCATTGGTGGGGAGGCAGGGGACACAAGGCCGGTGCTTGAATAAGCCCTGAATGCTCTTTAGTTGTCACACTTTTCCCAAACGCCTTGCAGCTGCTCCTATTGTGGCCACAGAGGGAGGGCTCCTTAGCTCATTCTTTAGGCCTCCTGCTGCTGCCCTGCTCTCAGATGGGTTCATAAAGAGGGAGTGTGGCCAAAACAATGGGCAACACCATGACATCATGCTTCTTATGTGGCCAAAATCCTTATGCAGATATATGATAGGATTCCATCGCATGGAAAAAAACAGGGAAGGATGGGCACAGAGATATTTATGACATTTCAGTAGGTCAGTTTCACTTTAAGTTTGTTTGGGTGCATTGCAATTTTCAATTGCAATCTTCAAAAGCATCAAAATAAATAAAAACTTTCGTTGTTGGATACATAAACATAAACTTTTTTTTTAATTTGATCAACAGAAAATGTAACTATTTTGATAATAGAAAAATGTAAGTAATTTATTTAAGCTAAAATGCTAATACATTTAATTTGTGTAACTTCAATTAAATGTGAACATTTGCTTGTTTATTTAGTCTTCTATAATATTAAAGGAAATGTCTCAGTTTTGGACTGTTGGTCACACAAAACAGGCAATTTGAATGTCGACTTGTGCTTTGGGAAATTATAATGGTTAGTTGCTGCCCTAAAATGTTTGTACTACAGGCCATACACAAACACATTTTTTATTTCTAGGGATATAATTTATTCATTCAATTTTGAGACAGTAAGCTTATGAATTTCACACTAAATTTGCATAATATTTATAACCTGAAGACTGATATATTGGTAGATAACTAGATGTGACAAAAACTAAATCTGTTTTGCCTAAAATGATTTGCAAGTCATTGTGCACCATTGGTCACACCAGTGAATGTCTGTCAGACAGAGAAAAAAAATAGAAAATCTTCAACTGAGTACAAAAGTCAAATGAGATTTATTAAACGGTATAAAAACATTTAAACAAACGTATGCAAAAATAGATATGATAAAGAAATATATTACTTTAGTTCAATAAATATGTCAGAATGCAGCCACTGGGGACTACGTGCCCCCATTTTAGTAGTTTTGGAGTTCTGTCTGTCTCAGCGCTGTAGGACACAGTACAGAAACATGAGGTAATTATGGTCCATTTCCCCAATGTGTCAGGATCGTCAAGGTTTCATGATGTCTTGTATCGCAGGTATTTGCATTTGAATTGGCAACACATTCAACTCTCAAAGTGAACATGAAGATTCCTGCCACATCTACACTGAAAAGAAGGGGATACATTCATTGTTCGTCAAATGAAGGAGTAACTCCCATGCCATGTTGCGCAATGGGCTTGAATAGCTTTCTTTAACCAGTACAGAAAGCAAAATAGAATTTTGAGAGGATAAGTCAACATTCCTGAGACAACTGTTAATCCTCTCCATTATGTTTGCTTAAAAATGATTACGATTATCAAAAGCAGTTGCCTTCATGGAAACAAAAATAAAAACCAGTCCTTCTGAATAAAGAATATTCAGATACTTCCAATTCCCTCTACAGGATTAATCTAAACTACCTTTTCAGCCATTTCTCAAAGTCATCTAGGATTAAAACTGTGGATGACTTTCACATTGAGAAGGTACAACATGAATACTGCGTGGTAATAGTTCTCTAATCTCTCTTTGAAAAGTTTTGGCCAGCAGCTAACAGAGTCACACAAACTGACCCCAAATACTAGTTCTCATTCTGTCCAGTGACAGTATCACCATCAAATGGATTAGAATCAGGACTGTGTTTTGTGCAGTGCTCTTTGTAAAGTCACTTCAGTTACCAGTCCAAACAAAGTCTGTGCTCCCCACACCTTCCTCAGCAGCTGGGAGAGGTGGTGATGGGGCTGTGGAGGAATGAGAGCTGACCAGCAGAGGTGTGTACAGGGATGGACACTGGGAAATTGAAGACTGTGCTGTTGTTGCGGATTGCTGGACTGCCAGCCTCCGACGAGCAGCTAGATGTGGCCAGGACCTGGGACTCAAACTGGAGGAGCTGACCCATGAAGCTGAAGTTGGGGGAGATGATGCTGCGGCGCTGCTTGACAAACTCAAAGGCCTCGTCCAGCTTCACGCGGTTGGTCCGCATGAGGTAGGCAAGGCAAATGGTGGCCGAGCGGGAGATGCCAGCTTGACAGTGGACAAACACACGGCCTCCTTTATTCCTCACAGAGTCTGGGGGGAGAAGAAGGGAAGAGAAAGCAACATTAGTTCACCGTAAACATCTATCACGTGATTAAATGCATTTGCAAATAACAGAAGTTAAAACTCTGCAGGCCACAGGAAGGCAAAAAAAAACTGAAGACTTTGCAACACTTTCAGTTCCCTTTTAAATCCAACAGTGCTCATTAAGAGACAGGAACAGAGTTAAAAGGGGTGCAGGGTATGAGCTTGTGGGGGTTATTCCCAAAGGAGGCAGTCTGAATGGACAAAGGGTGGGGGGGACAGACCCCTGCTGGGGGGTATTGATCTGGGAGGAAGGCCGACAGTGAGAGAAGAGAAATTGCCTTTTGTTTAGCCAGAACAAAGAGTGGCGTGGAGGGAGCCATTCATGCACAGCCTGCCTACCCACTACAAAACTAGTTTGGGGCTGCTGCCTCGCAATTCATTAGATGGGGGCATCCCTTTTTTCCTACGCCAGAGAGGTGGTGATGATGTAACCACTATTGGTGAGCCTGTGCTGAGCCAGCTGGTCGGTTTTGGAGGGAACTTTTTTTTTTTTTTACATTGGAGTCAAAGAGTATTGTGAAGATAAAGGGGGGTTGGGTGTTTGTGTTGCTTGCCATCAGCAGGCTCAGGAGTAACAGCTGTGATAGGCGCGTCAAATTTGGCAGTTGGGGAAGAGTGTGAAGGGGGTAAAAATGGAGTGTGTACTCACCGATAAACTCAATTGCCTCGTTGAACCAGGAGCTGATGTTGGCTTTATGGTTGTCCTCGACAGGGATGCTCTTGTAGAGGAAGGAGTCCACAAAGTGGTTGGGGCAGTTAGCAGAGACGTTGATGAGAGCGCTGATCCCAAGCATGTCAAGCATGTCTTTCCTTGAAGCGTGGTAAGCACTGCCGAGGTACAGGAAAGGCAAAATCTCCACAGGACCACCCTAAACAGAAACAAAAAACAAAACAATGCAACCCCATTCAGTCAGCTACAAAACAGTTACAACAGGAAGTAAGAAACAAACAAAGCACGGTGTGCAATCTGATTAAATCAAATACTAACCTGGTCGTATAAAGGAGTGTTGCATGGACTACAGCTTGGGTCTGCGCTCCCAGGATGGCTGGAGCTCAGGGGCAAACTAAGCCCTTGTGGAGGGGAGGGTTTGGTACACATCTCTGGAAACTCTGTGGAAAATTTGTCAAAGCCACCTGAAAAGGGGAGAAAAAAAGGACATCTAGATTAGATCACACCATATAGCACAGAGACACATCCTCGTTTAAATATGGGTCTGCAAAAAAAAGGTGGCAACTGCTCATGGAGCTATTTTGGAACATTGTTTACTCCAGTACCAGCTGGTATGGTGACAGCTGTAATCCGCATTTGTTGCCCCGTTGTTAGGATACAGTGAAACAATTGAGCGAGGCTATTTCAAGCAGTCAACAACTCACCTTTAAGAATAAAAACCCTAGACCCACAGGGGTCGCGACACAGGGCCGTAACAGCGAGCATCAATGTCCCGTCTTTCTTCGCCTGTCTCAAGTCCAAACTGCGGTCGTCAAGCAGCACGACAGACTGGTACTCCCCGGACAGGAGCCGGTTCCTGGTGTCCTCGTTGGGGACAATGTGCTCAAGTCCCAGACCACCCCTGGCCCGCCTGCGGACTATGGTGCTGAAGCGCACGTTGGTAGAGCCCGATATGTGGGCCGAGTTAAAGGACAGGAAGGATCGGCAGTCCAGCACCAAGCAGCCCGCCGGGACGTCGCCCTCCAACAGACCACGGAGGGACGCACAGTCGATAGTGGGGACCTCCATAATGACCATAGTAGGGCGGCGGGATAGAAATGTAAAATCCAAATACATAAGCTTGTACGGCAACAAAAAAGAAGTTTAGGTTGTTGTTGTTAAAAAAAAAAAAAGAAGCTTTTCCCCCAAAGTAGCTTAATCTTTGAAGCGGCGAGTCCTTTGTTTCCGGAAAAGAAAAACAGTCCAAAAAGTTTTAAGACTATCAGTAGCTGGTCCTTTTCTTTTATTGAGTGTATATCCTGTAGTTGTGGTTCTTCTTTCAAATATTAATATATATTCAACTTGCGTTTGAGTTGCTTCTGGCTCAGAGCGCTTCGGAAAGCGTTTATATACAGCTCGTGCTTGTGAATGAGAGGCCACTCACGTCAGGCGCCCGCCCCTCTTGGCTTCCTGTCAGCGCTGCGGACGTCATCGCATGGACCGCCACCCTCCCCCCACGAGTACATGGTGCGGTTGCAGAACGGGCCTCGCGCGCACGTCGCACATGCAGGACATTTGTGCACATGCGCAGTGCGCACGGCACATAGGAGAGCACGCTGTCAGATAGCCCAGATAAAACACTAGAAAACACTAGAACCAACATAATATAAGAGTTCAAAGTAAAAACAACAAGAAAAAAGTAAACAAAAAAAGTTTGCCCTTTAAACCGTGTGCAGATTGGATGTGCATTGCATGTGCAAAATGGGGGTTATTATATATGATGTAGGCTACAAAAACATTGCACTTTGCCAAAGTTGCACAGAAAATAAATGTAAATGTGAGTCCAGTTACAGTTAGCGAGTGAGTCCAGAGGGACCTCAGTCAGCAGCCTCCCGGATGTCCATATACTACGAGTGTGGATGAATTAAAAAGTTAAACCATAAAGTTTTAACTGGGAGACTCAGGCACGGATGTGTTATAAGAGGTCATTTCTCGTTAATTGTTATTTTATCTTTTATAATACTTGTAGAATTAATCTCGTGTTTCCAAATCATAACTGCAAATAAGGAATTTGCCAAATTTTCCATGATGTTAGTGTTTAATTAGATTTCTATTTTGCCTCTTCACCTGAGAGTTGACAAATAACAAGATAATAAGTAAATATCTGCCATGGGGGCCATAAAAGTTTATTCTTTGTTTTTATTAGTCAGAGGTACATAGTGTTCAATGCCCCGAGAGCAAAGGCTAACCATAAAAGTTAATCACTGTATAGAAATCTGAAGTCCAGTAAATTTCCACATGCTGAGAAACAAAAACACTGGTCGACCAGAAAGATAACAGCAGAATGGAGATCTCTTGACCTGTCAGTTTTGTTTCATCTGTTACCAAATTAAAAAAACAGATAAATGAGGCATTCCCCACCCAAAGAAAGAAATGTATATTTTAAAAAGCAAACATGATTCCAATCACTCTGGGAAACCCTTTTCATTTGTTGGTGTGGTTTGCTGACTCAGAGTGGGCAACGCTGCTGTCTCATAATAAGTAAGCATGAGGATCATTATTGACAGGCAACAGGCGTCTACTGACAGGAGGGTGTGTTGAAACTACACGGTAGAGATGTGCCTAGGTTGTTTTGTTGTGAAACAAATGTTTACTATGTAGATTTCAAAAAGGTGTTGTTGTAACATACCATTCAAAATCCCATTAAGTTTCAGCTCAATAGTGCTCAGATGATGCCCCATTGCCCTAAAAAAATCTAATGTATTTCTAATTCTTTATAACTAAAGTACCACGTTTCATGTGCCAACAGTTTTAAACTGTGTATTGCTTCAAAAGATAAAGCTGACATAGGCCGTTATGACATCATTCTCACTTAAATGTAACCTGAATATGTGAGGACTTTCAGCCGTGTGAATCCACATCCATAGCCTACTGTTTTGACTTCAAGCAGACGGAGATGTGTTATTTGAGAAAGGAAGAGGGGGAGGGAAGGGGAAGCTTTAAGGACAGAAACTTAACCAATCACAACAAAGTGCAAAAACTCTCCAGCCGGTTTAACCTCACACTCCTGTGAGATGAGTCAACTGTGAGACACATGCAGGAATGTTACAAACTATACAGGGAAGTAGAGTTGAACAGGGCTCTTAAAACAGTTTGTACCCAAACATTTTGTCCTAAAATGCATCTTGCCTCCAGTCATGAAGTGCTGGGCTTACATCCTGGAGGTTAGGAAAGAAATCAAACACCAGATGAAGGAGTGAGGAGAGACAGATAGCAGCCTACATGGTGAAGCATTTGTGTATTTCCATGAAGTAAATCTTCATCTCATTCAATTATTCACAGCACTTGCCAATGTTGCTTTCCAAAATGTTCTACAAAACATATTACAAAAAGTTCTACTGCCTAAACCCATGTATTATATTTATATCTGTAGCTGTTTGGTCATGATAACCAGCAAAAAGACCATGAAATCAGAACTCACAATTACATTAAAAAAAATCCTGTTCTCTAAGTGACAACATTTATCCGTGCAAATGTCCTCCCCGAAGAAACCTGTATGGGTGTGTCTGTACTGTGTGGGACTGAATATTTAAATGAAGGTCTAAAGTTAGACCTATTGCTCTGCATGTTTGGGATTCCCATGATTGTGGCCCATAATCAACCGTGACATTCATCCAGTAAGGGAAGTGAAACAGAGGACGAAAGAGGCATTTCCTGTGGTCCGACCTCGCTGTCACTTGCTGTCATCCCTGCCTGTTTACTGTCATTGTCACTACGGGCAACAGCTGAACCATCAGTGGGAAAACACAGGGCCTATCCTGTCTTAGTGTCTCAACAAAGGGAACGTTATTTGAGCCAAAAATGTTTAGTTTCCTACATGAGTTTGGGGACACCAAAAAAAACAAAAAAAAAACACAACTGATGGAGTTTGTGGGTTTTCTTGTATGACAAATGTTTTCTTTTCAACATCAAATCATGACGTATAGCTCTCTGTTTTTGAGTTATGACGGTAACATAGTTAAAAAATACCTAGGCTATATCTGACACATGTGATAACAATGGATAACCGTAATGTTAACATGTAACTAGTATTACTAGGGGAGAAAAAAAAAACCACACACACAAATTAACTTCCCCACCAATTAATCATTCTGATCTTATATACAACTTATCAAGCACCACAATTTTTTTCCTGGTTACCTTTTTGTATGTAACAAGTAATCCATGTTGATGAAAAATTTTCAGGCCTTAACAATGTTCTCAGACTTTTTTTCAAGTCATTTTTTTCAGGTTTTTCAGAAAACACAAAAATGAACCAAATACTGAATATATGTATTAATAATTTTACTCAAAAAATGTTATGACAATAGATTACTATTGCATACTAATAACAATGTCTGTCAATTATGCAACATAAGTGGAATAAATGCTTTTGTGACTTAGGCAATTTTAAACCTTCAACTCTGTCAACAATCAGTTTGTTTACATGCACAGAAACCTCATCAATGTGGACGAGCCCTGAATCATGGAAATAACTTCAGTGATAGAGTGGTAGATTTTTGTTCTTCTTGAAAAGCTTGTAAAATTGCCTAAGTCACATTGTTTTTTGACTTAGGCAAAATAAAACGGCCTAAGTCACACTCTTGACATAGGCCATACTAAAGGTGTAGAATCACATGACCTGTTCAACTGAGGATGTAGGCAATTTTACCAGAGGTGGCCAACACCATGAGGAGATGATTTAGGCAAGAAAATCATTTCTGTCAAAAAATGACATAGGCCATTATTTTAGGAAGGTGATGATATGCTATCCAAACAGTGTAGTTGATGTGTCTGGGGCCATGGGGGCATTAGATGTCACCACAGGAATTTTAATAAAAAAAATTCTTTAAGGCAATTTTCTCATAAAGGCAACATGTTTATGGCCTGTTTGAGGTCACTAACTGTAGTAGGCAGATAAACATGTAGTTACTCACTGGCTAAAGGTTGAAATATGAGCTACTTAAATCAGCATGTGGATATGGGTATACAATAATACCAAAAAAGGTCTATTTACAAAATAATGTAAATATTTATTTATCTTGTTCTTATTTCACAAATGTAAATGATCTGTTCACTCAAGCTCAAGCTCATTACAAACTTTCAAAAACAGTACAATACATTACAGTTACTCAAACTTAGTTGGTAACGCTTTACTTCAAGCAGTATACTTGATAAATGATTTATAACACACTTTTATGTAGATGTGAGCATAAATAAGGACATGTTCAAGTGTGTATTAATATGTGAACAATATTGTATGTGATCACAAGTATATATGGTTATATTTCTTGCTCAATCACCAGTTGCACCAGCTACAGAGGTTTTACATGAGGAGGTACGGTAACAAAGACATTATGCTATCAACCACATTACCTAGTACTGCAGGTTACTATTTTGTGCATATTTATTATGTTGTAATGATATGACATGTTATACTATTTTTAGGGTGCCTTTTTTTACATCTGGCTGGGGACAACAGATGAAATACACACACATTTCTTTTATATACGTAGATGAAGAAATAAATGATATTTGTGTTGCTGTTTTTCATTAAAAGGATAGCCTACCCTTTGTATAAATTGTCGAGGGAAAACAGATGCAAAGTAATGTGGTACAAAGCATCTCTTCTCTCTGTATGATATTCATATTCGATATTTCGTTTTGTGTAGGCTACATAATTATGGTCCCTGAAAAAATAATGTGTGTGTCTGTGAAAAAAAACTATTGCTCATAATTGTCATAACATTCATCAACCAAAATGTATTTGTAAAAAAAAAGTTGTAGCCTAATAATCTAATTTAGTAAATAAATTATGCGAAAGGGATGTTTTTTTAATGAATTAGGACATCTGAAATGATTGGGCTTCAAAATTATGAATCTGCTTCTATTATTATTTTTTTTAAATATTAGACCATTTTCAACGAACGTAAATTCAAAAGCCATAAAAACGACGCGGCGCTCTCACAGGAAGAAGAATCAGAGCGAACAGGAAGTAATGTTAGCTCTCAGCCAATCGGCATTTGCAAAGCGTCCTAAGCTGACGTCAGCCCGGTACCGATGAACAACCGGTAGCGTTGAAGAGAGCTGTGTGTGATAGCCCGTTGTTTGTAGCTTTGTCCGCTCATACCCCCTGTCTAACGTGCAAACATCATGCCTTTCGATGTAAGGAGGTGAGTACGGAGCTTCAGGTCATTTTGGGTAAGGTATGAAGGGACTGCGGCGGTGTTTTACAGTCTGTGAGCTCTGGATGAATTAACGGTTGGCAAAGCATCGCCTACTAACGTTAATGAGCGGGTCAAAGTTGTCACTGTGGTGTTTTTACATTTGGCATGAATAGGCTACGTTGTCGCAGGGGGTGTAGAGTTTGTGTTGAGCCGGTAGAGTGATTCTCAGGTATGCTCACAGAGTTTTTGTGTGGGTTCCTGCCTGCGCATGTGCAGCTTTCATCATCTATCCTGATATTTGCAAGACCTGAAACTTAGTAGGCTACAGTTGCCTCAGGGCATAGTAACAGTTAATACAGTCAATACAGTTTGGCCATAGCTGCATGTTTTACTAAACAAACGAAATTGCTTGGTTTAGTCTTATTCATAAATCAAAGTTCTAATTCTCACAATACACAACAAGGGTCAAATCACTCAGAATTATTAGCCACCAATAAACCGTCAAAACCAGGTAATAAACAGTCAGAAATACACCCGACCTGACCCATTTAACTAACCTATAGTTACTTGGACAACAGGCAGAAAGCTAATAGTCACACCTACAGGGCTGTTGAATCTGTCAATATAGCGCACCCTGATCAAACTAACAGACCGGGTGTCTGCACTCAGTGGTCACAAAATAATTTGGGCAGTGACAGATGATATTCTGTCAAACTCTTTTGGTTACAATCCAAACTTAATTCTTAAATTTTAGTGTAAAGTATTAACTTAAAGTACTAAGGCTACAATGGTTATTATAATGATGACTATTATGTAGATTTCTTTCATCAAATGTCCAAAAAGTACTGAAACAATGCCCAGAACAACTTCCCAGAACCCAAGGGGATATACAGTACTTAACTGCCTTGTTTTGTGTCACCAAAACCCAAAAATACAATAACATGATAAAGAAAAGCAGAACTTCTTCACGTGAATGAAACTGTTAGGTATTTTTTTCCCAAAATCTTTGCTTGAATAAATTTGTACGATTAATTAACTTGTCAAAATGGTTGCTGAGTATTTTTATGGCGATCGACTAACTGATATATTTATTAATAGTTTTAGCTCCCTAAGGCATATGTCCTAAACAAACTTAAGAGGAAGGTGGGAACTAAAACGTGTGTAAAAAAAAATAATAATAATAATAATATAGAGAATATATAAATATATTATATAAATACGAGGCAAGATCACACTAGTGCTGAGAAAATAGTTGATTAATTGATTTGTTTGCAACTATTCTGGTAATTAATTTATATTTTCTGTCATTTATGAAACAAAAATTCCAAATATTCTCTTATTTCAGCTTCTCCAACATGAGGCTGCTTTTCTCTGTTTTATGTTACTGTAAATCTGATATTTTGAGGTTTTGGATTGTTGGTCAGACAAAACAAACTACCTGGTAACTGCTGATAAAAAGGGTGGTCACTTGCAGCCCTAGATGACACATGCAGATCAGTGCTGTGTTGTAATGGGAAAATGAATTTACTGACATACAGGATCTGGCGTAACTTTCCTTTTCACTACTACCGTAGATAACCTGTGTTTGAGGGTTGTGAGTGAGCGCGGTGTGTCATGGGGTTATCAAGTGGTCATGTCCCGTTCAGGTACCTCACTGACCTGATGGCCTGATCATACAAAACCTGCACTGCAACAAGCTTGAAATAGTTTGATTGACCAACTAACTACAACTTTACTTTCAGAAATACGTCACCGGTGTGAGTGTGTAGCAATATAGATTACCATAGATTACTTTATTAGACATTGATTATAAATCTAATCTTTCTTCTTTTAATATTCAAAATGTATATATTATTATTACTCTTTTGTTATTGATTCCAATTTGCATCCAACCAGAAATCCCAATGTTCCAAACAGAATGACTGCATTGAATTCCCATCCATAAACTAAACATCCATTTAAAAACCAACCTGACATGAGTCCACTCATAAAGGGTTTTCTTAAAATCAGTGTTTCCTCTATGTTTTTCTATGTATTTTGTAGTGGCGGCCCGCCATGGCAAAATTTCTGCCGCCACGGTACAAGAAATAAGGCAGACGCACAATGTAGTCATGGTTGCCTTTTAAATTATCCTGCCGACATAATGCACCCCCCCTTGGCTGCCGCTCAACAAGTAGAAGTATTCAGAGGTTATTGGGCCCGCCCAGTTTAACTCCACATACTGTTGTGTTGATGTAGTTTATTGTCAAAACGTTCGCTTTCTTCCA
The DNA here is from genome assembly GCF_010015445.1 of Perca fluviatilis. Lineage (NCBI taxonomy): Eukaryota > Metazoa > Chordata > Actinopteri > Perciformes > Percidae > Perca > Perca fluviatilis. Next base: position 16,411,911 of record NC_053121.1, on the reverse strand, counting down.
AGTCGACTATTAACCAAACAGCTCCACCAAAAACATCACCGCGGTGGGTCCGTTCTAATTAGACAACGTTCAGCTTGTCGGTTCTGTCGGCTCAACGTCCTGATATCAAACATTAAAATGGTAAGTGAGTCAGTGCAATATAATATAAATTGGAAATGTTTGTTGTTGTTTGGACAGACCTGCCCCCACTGCTAAAAACAAATCCTAAAGGAAACACTGTAAAATGCTCTTATCTTTACACCTCTTGTCATGTACTATTACTAAACATGTATTAGACTGAATGTGAATGTTCTAAAATGGCCTTTTTACTTGATACATTACCTTTAAATGGCTAAAACAGTGTAACAGAATGGCTTTCTGTGTTGCTTTTGAATGGTGCCTCAGAAGCAGATTTAGAAGTAATATAGACAAAGATCAGCTTCTAATAAGGATCACCTCATTTAGAATGGCTGAACAGCAGCTCCTCTGAATGAATAACTGAAAGGGTTCCATCCCCAAGTTTAATTGACCTTCAGACAAACACAGGTTTGGTTTGTGCTAACCTGATGATTTTAGAGTCTGCTCCCTGGCATGATCCGATCATGGTGACTTGAGAGCTTCAGTGAGGATGCTCAGTGTCAATAGTTGTCATATCTTTTAATCTGGGTGTCTGTTTACCGTTGGATACTTGATGTACACAACAGGCAGGTGAATGAGTAGTGGAAACCTGTGTAAAGAAAGACCTGGGCACATAAGGGTTGCTTATAGCTTGTGATGTCAGAATGTCCTATGTGAGAAGAAGAACATTAATCATAAACATCCGTTATGTGGGTGTACTCAGCAATACTGTACATAAAAAAAAAAAAAAGGATGAACTATTGACTCACTATGACTCATTTGCAAGATTTGGTTTATTTGGTAAGGGCCCTTCCTTTCAAAGCGGCCCTGTGGTGTCAACAGAGAGATGTTAGTACATGATGTTCTTACCAATAACAAAACATTGGAGCCTTTTTACAGAAGACTGAGCAGTGGGGAAGTGACGGAGGGAGGTGTGTAGACTGTAATTCAGGAAATTACAAACATCAACGATGGGCTGAGAGGTGAACTCTCTGGAGTCAACATTAGTATTCATGAATACAAAGTGTTCTGAGCGGAGGAAATTAAGCGAAACTGAGCTCTCCAACCAGGAAATGAGTGTAGCCTAGATGTGTTATACAGTATTTAAGTAGACAAATATTTGATATATATTACATTTAAATTGGCACATTTCAAATTATGTATTACAATGCTTTAAAGAAATACACTTCACATGTGTATTTCTTCATGTATTTCTTTACAAAACAAATTTAGTTTTGTCATGTCACTTTTAATATTTTATGGAATTATATATCAACTCATGTATTTAAAATGCTGCCTTATATGTAAGTTTCATTGAACAAAATGGATGTTATGTATCAAAAATATATTTTCAACTGGTGTAATATAAATGATGCGGTAACACTTTACTTGAAGGTATCTACATAAGAGTGACACAGTCATGACACATTAACCCTAACCATAACCATAACCATAACCATAACTTGTTGTGACAAAAACCGAATGACACTTGCTAAAAGAAGCACTATGTTATAAACATTTATGACTTGTTTATAATGTTTATGACCCGTTCATGACAGTGTCATGTCACTCTTATGTAGATACCTTCAAGTAAAGTGTAACCAATTATGCTTTACTATACTTTTTAGAAATTCGATCTTATTTCATTCAGTGTGACTGAAGTGTGTTGAATCTGCATAAAAGTCTAATAATTCAAATATTTTATATACTGTATGTCACTTCACAATAAACTAATACTAATATATGCTAAGAAATAGTACAGGCGATTCACATTTTTCCAGATTCAGCTCAGTAGTTTGTAATGCGACAACAATAACATATGCCAATCGTACTTCTTGCATATCAAGATAGTGCTGTGATGCCTTCATGTTATTTTTGTCCTTATCTCCAACCTTTTAACTTTAAGTGTAATTCAGACCTTGTGTCCAGATATATCCAGGCTGTTGGTGGTACAGTAACATCCATTTGAGACTATTTAGAGTTCACATGTAGCATCACTTTCCATCTCACGTCTCGAGTGACCAGACGAGCGAGATTTTGTTTCCTCGCTCATATTCGCATTTAGCAGCGGGAAACCGTGACCGTTAAAAATAAGTCTTTGGCATCCTACAGCAAGACGTGAGGATCTCTGTAACTATTTATAACCTGGTCTCAGATACAGACTTCTAAGGCAAATCAACAGTTTGCGAGGTTTGTTCAGTGTGTAAAAATATATATGATTTTTAAGACAGGCAAGTATATTAAAATGGCTTGTTTTTATGTGATAAAATGCAAACTATAACCCAAGATCTATTTATGTGCTACAAAACAACTATGTTTTCAGTAGAACTTAAAAAGAGCTTTGTACAAAAAGTGTGTGTACCAGTTCCCCCAAAAAGATATCCATGTATATCAGTAACATCTTCAAAATGCATTAAAGGTTGGGTCATTAGTGATAAACTGTGACATTGGCTGTTCTGGTTTGGTATAATGAAGCATACTTTAAATACTATCAAAATGATCTCAATATAATTTACATTCAAATTTAGTTGAATTGAAATGAAATAAATAATAATAATGATGGTGAATAATTTGTTCATTTAATATGTAATTTAAAAGTATACTTGCTTGATATCATATATTTGTAAATTTGTATGTAGTCATATATTTGTATACTTCCTGCAGTAGTTTATATAGTTGCCGTTGCCTTTTGGTAGTGGATGCATTTCTCGGTTTAGTTTTCCACTGCGGCTAGTACCCCTCAGTGTAGGGTTAGGGTTATTTTCGCCATCGCGAATTGCCGAGACATAATCTTCAATACGACGCTCGCTGGATCCTTTCAACAATGTCTACACTTTAATTGAGTCAATTTTCCAGCATAGTATTGCTGGCTGCCATTTAAAAAAAAAAAAAAAAAAAAAAAAAAATCTATGGCAAATAAATTAAAAAGTTGCTTTCTCTATTAATGGTGGAACGGCATTTTTTTTAAATGGCGGCTTTGTGCAGGATGTCCCGTGTGGAGCTAGTGCCGCTTCTGTCTGCAGCGTAACCTACAGGGGAGCACGGAAAGAGACTCTCCCTCTGCACATTAAAGCTTAACATTCAGGAAGTGTGCTACTCTAGAAGTTATTCTGATCCTGATACAGAGCGACCCAACCCCGAGGCCCCCCCCCCCCCCAGCCCCTTTCTATGCTGTCTGCCCTATGTATCCTGCCAGGCCAGCTATTAGCACACAGTGATCTAATACTAATGGGACATTGTCGCAGGAAGCTATAGATGAAAGCGGATGGAGCGAGGAAGAGACGGAGGGACCAGTGGTCCTTTAGCGGTAGATGAAAACAAAGGAGTGAAAGCTGAGGCCAAATAAGAGAAGCAGCAGGTCTGGGGCTGGACAGGAAGCCCTCTCTCCTACTTTCTCCCACCCCCACCCTGCATAGCATCAGCTGTGGTTATTTCACCAACAGCTCTAGGTGGAAGAAATACGAACAGATGTGAGTGTTATGGAAGCAGTTGATGAGTGCGTGTGTGTGTGTGTGTGTGTGCGCGTGTGTGTGTGTGTGTGTGTGTGTGTGTGGTGTGTGTGTGTGTGTGTGTGTGTGTGTGTGTGTGTGTGTGTGGTGTGTGTGTGTGTGTGTGGGGGTTAGAAGAGGGAGGTGGGTGGGGTTTGTCTGTGATGAGTTTGGGGTCGAAAACGTTTCACTGCCCAAAAAGGACATGCGCAAGAACTTGTGAGCCTAAATAGTTTTGGTGTTGAGAAGCAGAGTTTTTTTTGGTTTTTTTTTCCTCACCTTCTCCGCTCCCCAAATAGGCAACAACAGTATTTCATGAGAGAGTTGATTGTGTCAGGTTGCAACGATCCTCCTCCGCTTCTGATTCACACACAATTGGAAAAATATCAAAAGTTAGTACAAATATGTCAAGTTAAAGATTTAGATGAGAATAAATCTGCAGCCTGAATTCTTCACTGTTGGTGTGGCTGTATGTAATTGTACACTAACTTCCACTCACCGCCAAGAAGATCAAACCTTATAATTCAGAGTTGTTACTGTAGTTGTGTTTATGATTCCAGTGTGCCTTTTTTTTCCATTGGTGTATGTGTTTATGTTGGCTTTGTGTTTTCCTGTGTATATGTTGAGCGCCACCTTTGTTGAGGTGTGTGTGTGTGTGTGTGTGTGTGTGTGTGTGTGTGTGTGTGTGTGTGTGTGTGTGTGTGTGTGTGTGTGTGTGTGTGTGTGTGTGTGTGTGTGTGTGTGTGTGTGTGTGTGTGTGTGTGTGTGTGTGTGTGTGTGTGTGTGTGTGTGTGTGTGTGTGTGTGTGTGTGTGATGGCGGGAGTCCAGAGCTAACATTCCACCACTCTTCTGTAATATTGCACGTACAGCCTTATGGGTACAGAATGTGCTTCTTTTCTCAGCACGTAGTGTTTCTATTTTCTTTTTTTTCTTACTCCCCTTTCCTTTTTTTTTTTCTTTCTCTCCTCAGATTCGATATCTACAGGAAAGTGCCAAAAGATCTCACCCAGCCCACATACACGGGAGCTTTCAGTGAGTAGTCCTTCACGACAACTTGTTTAATCAAGTTTTAGTTGTCCATTTGTCCATATAAGTGTGTTTAGGATTAATTATGAAAACAATTACATGATAAAGTTTGGTGCAATAAAGCTCTATTTGCCATTCAGACACAAACCTAAAACACTCTTATTTGGTTACTTTCTGAAAATTAACTAAAAAGATTAAAACTGCTATCATGTTTGTACATAAAATATTGAACTACAGACAGTTGGTTTAGCTAGCACAAAGGCTGAAAACGGGGAAACAGCTAGCCTCGCTCTGTTTGAAGGTAACCTAATCCTTCTACCACCAGCTTATAAGAAATTTACACCAAACCAAATGACAAGTTGCGGTTTCATTGTTGTTTTTTACACTTCAGTTTGTGCGCGTATTAAACAAACAACATGTAACGTGTTAATTAGTGAGCATTAAAGGTGCTGGTGGTCGTTTTTTTTAGTTTTTTTTCTGGACAGAGCCAATCTAGCTGTTTCCAATCTTTGTGCTAAGCTTAGCTAAGTGGCTATTGGCTCTAGCTTCATATTAAAACCACAGCTTGTGTTTTTTACACTTCTGTTTTTGTACGGAGTAAACAAACAAACCTGTTAATTATTGAGCTTCAGAGGTGTTGCTAAGCTGATTTTGTTACCTTTTGAAAAGTGCAGAGCTAGCTGTTGCCAGTCTTTATGCTAAGGTGGCTACAGGCATGAGAGTGATGTCAATCTAGCCTACTCTTGGCAGGAAAGCAATTAGGTGTGTACCCAAGATGTTGAACTATTCCTTTTTAAATGTTTCTGTAAACCCTATTCATAATGAACATTTCAGCAATCTCTATAGCTGATTTAGTCATAGCAACATTTCTCTTTGTCTCCATATTGTGAAAGTTAGGTTGTTGGTTTTTTTTCAAAGTGAAAAAAACAAACAACCAGTAACAAGAACATACTTTCATCCAAATAAAAGTATTAATTTCAACTGATAAACATGTCTTCTATCACTTCTATCTACACTGCCTTCTCTTAAATGACAATATCCAATAACTTTGTAATCCTAGCTGGAGGGAAGAGGTACTATTTAGCATATCGATAGAGTTTTGGGGAGGTGGATGACATTGAGGAACAGTTTAGGCAGCTGTAATTCAAGTTCCTGCCTGTCCCAGCGTAGAGGTGCGTCCTGACAGTCATTTAGCATGGCAAAGTACCTGTTTAGGCACAAACTAATATGTTAAGAATGTTAATGATCATGCTCTGCCATCACCTCAGGCACCTGAGAAGTCATCAGAAGAAATCTGAATGCTTTTGCTGTCAGGTCATGTGTTTTCCTGCTTGTCATCAATAAGTCATTGTGTAATCGGGGAATGGAATCGATTATTCACTGCTTGATTGAATACAAAAGGCCTGATGACACATTTTTGGCTCCTCTGTCATTTACTAGTAGTGGTTATTCATTGGAGAGCTAACGACCGAACAAAATGTCAACCTCTTACCAAACTGATGACAGAATGGATAGGCAGTGCTGTCATTGACCGGGGAACAGTTTCAAACCGATTATAAACACCTTCCTGGATGACAGGAAAGAGAATGGATTGGCTAAAGATATACACACAGTTTCCACCCATGAGGAAATTCTTCCTGTTCACAGTCTACACCCTTTCCTGTCTCCTTCCACTGTCTAGGGTTGAGGGTATTGGGTTGATTTGGATATTAGACAACTGTTTCTTTGGGTGTTTGCTTCACCCACGGCAGGTCAACTCACATTTTGGCTTGTGCGTGGTTCAGAGGCAACCAGAAATGTACTCCCCCCTTCTCACAAAAGGCCACATATTTGACCCTGTCTGCTTTTGTTATTCTGTTTTAGGGCCGCATGCCTTTTGGGGTTTAATTTTTACGGTATTTACTGTGAACAATAACTGTGTTTGGGCCACAGTGGTTTCCGGAGCTGTATCTGTATCAATCTGTTGTTGTGACTGATTTCTTTTGTCATAATATACGTTTGTACTGCCTGTGATGTTACAAAATTGTCATTTGTCTTTGCAGTGCAAAAATATATGGCAATGTGGAGATGCAGCGCTAGTTTCTCACGTTACTGACTGATTCATGATATTATCCAATTCTTTGTGTCACAATTCTGAGGGGAAAAAAAATCCCATTTCATCCCGTGCGTGAATAGTGAGTAGAATGAGCTCGAGTGTAAATAAAACACTCATGTAAGGTCTTTGTTAATCATTTGGCTCGTCAGTATGTCCATGGCGGAGCTGTTGAAGTTTAAAACCATAGCAGCCCATTACGCTGATCTTTAGTAATCCACATCCAGTATTGCGCCCTTTGAAGCTACTCTTACTGTACTGTAAGTCTTTTAATGAACTGGAATTGGTGAACTATGTGTCATAGTGACGCTCCCTATTGTTTGTTGGTTAAACATTACCTCATGTAAAGCTTCCACCAGCCGCAGGTTTGGCTGTGATGCCCTTTCAACCACAAGGTCATGTGACTGGTGAGCTCCTAGGAGACAGTTGCCACGTAAACATGCCTCACCTGCTGAGTTGAGAGATTTCTGACCGAGGCTCTCACCATACCGGATAGACCACAGTTGCGCAGGCACGGATCAGTTCCTTCCATATTTATCTTGGTAAACACATGTTTTATATGACCGTTTGGCTGATTAGTTTGACACATGAAATAAAAAAAAAAGACAGCCTGTTTGCTTCCTCTTTTTCAAACTTAGGCTTTATTTAGGCTCAGACTGAACAAAAAATACTTCTTATTTAAGGTTAATTTTCATGAGTTGGTTTCTGTCTAGCTTTTAGTTAAACTCCTTAAAGCTTCTTTGTGGGAGCCATTCTTTGCCTGGGTGATTGTCCGTGTGTAAGTTTGTCTAAAGAAACCTAAAAAGAGCTGTTTGTAGGAATTGCGTAGCATGAGCTCACCTCTCTCAAAGCAGATATGCTGTAATGGCTGCCTGTCGTGTATTTAATGTGTAATTAGTGTAGGAGGGTCTTTAAAGACCTGCGTAATGGCAGACTTAACACCGCCAGTAAAACAGCTATTTAGAAAAAGAAAATAATTATAACCACTGTGATTTCATTAATGTCAATATCTTAGGTCATAGCTCGGCTCATTTGGTTTGCATCATACCTTGAAATGCCGGTGTAATTAGAGATTAATGTGAAATAAATGCCACATGTGTGATCAACAGGGACTTAAGTTTAATTTTGATTCTAACTTTCTTCCTCTCTGTCCACAGTTTCCATCCTCTGCTGTGTCTTCATACTCTTCTTGTTCCTGTCTGAGCTGACGGGATTCATAGCCACAGAAATGTAGGTATCACGGCATCAAATGTCAGAAAGAGGGTGTATATGGTAACATCCTGTGGCTGAAACACGCAAATCTAGAGGACAATTCCTTTGTTGCCACACGGGCGCAGGACCTGCTGTCTGAAATATAGAAGACGGGGAGTTAATCATGACTGTCAATGCCCCCATTATGATGTATTCTGCTCGGGCCCTGTTGTAACCAGTGAAAGGAAATTGGCTTTGTGCATACGTCAGCTTCTTGGTGATGTATAATAAGGGATGACTTGGGAATGGGAGGGGGTGAAACAGGAAGAAAATGACATTAACAGAGTTACACAAATGCTCTTTGCAGTTTGGCAAATATGACGATGAATCCTTGACTGTTAAAGTGGTGTGTGTTTTGGGAGGAGAAAGTAGTCTTTTCTTTACTTATCTAACCATTTTTCTCGTTTTCTGTCCATTACAGTGTAAATGAACTGTATGTGGATGATCCTGATAAAGACAGTGGTGGGAAGATAGAAGTGAGTTTAAACATCAGTTTGCCAAACTTACACTGTGATTGTGAGTATATACATACATACATACAACTCTACACCATTTCTTTGCATTACACTTCCTGTTTGTGTGTTTTCTTTTGACACGCTGTTTATGGGCTCCTTTTTACACTTTTCCCCTTTTATCTGACAGTATCATACTTACCATGCCTTATCATTTTACACGGCATATTGGCAAAAGATAAATGCTGCCCTAGATAATGGAGTTGACTGATAAGGGTTTGTTTACCCGCCTGTGTTGTGGCGTGCTGCGAGATAACACTCGATTTAAGGTCAGCCTCCGGCCTGTGACGCCTCTGTTTGATCTCGTGTTGCCACACAGTGATCTCAGTTTGAGTTGCCTCTCTTGGCTCGGCTGCTTTACTTCAATGTCAGAGAAGTGGCTAGGACGGAGAGCAGTCACTGGTTATTTGCTCCTCATGACTCCCGTCAGAAACTATGCCCAATGAGACACACACACACACACACACACACACACACACACACACACACACACACACACACACACACACACACACACACACACACACACACACACACACACACACACACACACACACACAGAGACTGGCGAGGCTTGGGCAGCCGCAGCACAGAAAACACACTTGTTCACATTTGTTCGATTCAAGCGATATCCAAAAATGGCAATGCTAATAGATGCTTGTGTGAAAAATGAGGTCCAGATTTCTGCCAGAGAGGCTTTGGCATGCAGACACACAGCTGTTGGCCATGTGTTTAGACGAGCTCACCCATGGCATGCCTAAACAAAGGCCGTTTCATGCCGTTTCTAATTAAAGCGCTCGGCGATTGTATATATGGTGGTTTTTGTTGATTTGCAGAATTTTTTTTTCTCTGCAGAAATGTGGGGCCCTCTTAAATACCCGCTCAAACACGCTGGTCTAACCACACTGCAGCTGCATGGAATGAGTAGAAACGTTCCTCGGCCATCCTCTCTGCGAGTTAATATTGTACATCAGTTTATTTTCCAGACCTCCAAACAGGTTGTCGTCCATTACAAATTTACTTGGGGGGAGAAATCATTTCATCATGGAAAAGCTGGCATTTCCATCCCTTTTTTTTTATTTCTCTGCGCTGCTCTGCTGTTCCAGATTTAAACACAGTCTCCCTCCACTGACCTTTACGGCTTGCCAGATCTTGATTTGTGACTCCATGAAAAAGCAGAACTGCGTGTAATAACCCTATAATATTCCCTGCCCCCCACCCCCGAACTACTTTTACGTGAACGCACTTCCAGTTCTAAATGACTTAAAAAGGAGAAACAACCAGCTCGGACACAGTCACAGTGGCAGACTAAACTTATGTTTGTGCACTGTATTTAGAGGTCTGGATAAACATAGGGGCAGGGGCGTGGGGTGGGGTGGGGGGGTTGGTCGAACTTGTCTTGAATGTCAAAGGTCAGACAGACGGCATGTGGAGGTTTAAGCACAGGTCCAGCAGACGTCCTTCTCTGCACTGCTAGCCAACACACAGCGCAGGCCGGCTCTGAAAATAGGCCAGTGCCAGTGTGCCAACACACGGCGGGCTGCAGGAGGGGCAGTGAAGTCTAGATGGAAAAACACAGACAGGCAGGTTGGGTGGGCTGTTTGGACTTTGTGTGTTTACTCTGTGTCACTCTGCAGAATTTCTCTTTTTATTCTTTTCTCCCACTGCTTGTTTGGTTTGGCTGTACAAAAATAGAGCTGCAACTAATGATTGTCATTATGTATCATTTATTTGATTAACCAATTAATTGTTGAGCCCTAAAGGGTCCAAAGAATCTGTGAAAATGCCGTCTTCAGTGAACTTGTTTTGTCAGAAAAAACGATTTTCAATTTACGGTGATGTTAGTTTTGACATGTATTCATAATTTCAGTGTTTATAGTTTTTTCATTTTATTTAAACTCTCAAAGATTATCATACAAAACAGAGAAAAAGTAGCAAATGTTTGGTATAGAGCTGAAACAAGTTGATTAATCAAAACAAAATAAATGATGAATTAATAATGAAAACAAATGTTAGTTGCAGCCCTAGTTTGGTATTTTTGCTAAACAAATGATTTAAGAGATTAAAGGTCCTATGTCCTATGCTGCTTTTTGGATGCTTTTATATAGACCTTAGTGGTCCCCTAATACTGTATCTGAAGTCTCTTTTATATAGACCTTAGTGGTCCCCTAATACTGTATCTGAAGTCTCTTTTATATAGACCTTAGTGGACCCCTAATACTGTATCTGAAGTCTCTTTTATATAGACCTTAGTGGTCCCCTAATACTGTATCTGAAGTCTCTTTTATATAGACCTTAGTGGTCCCCTAATACTGTATCTGAAGTCTCTTTTATATAGACCTTAGTGGGCCCCTAATACTGTATCTGAAGTGTCTTTCCCGAAATTCAGCCTTGGTGCAGAATTACAGCCACTGGAGCCAGTCCCACAATGAGCTTTCCTTAGTATGTGCCATTTCTGTGTCTGTAGCTTTAAATGCTAATGAGGAGAAGGAGGGGGGCAAGGTGGAGTAGTGCCCTTTATATACAGAGTGTGGCCAACTCAAATCATGGGTGCCATATTGGAGACCAACGTCAGATGACTCTACAGTGAATGCGAATATGCTATCTTGAAATAAATTGCTCATTTTCACCATAAACAGGCATATACATGTTATCAGATCAGTCCAGCTGAGCTTTCATTTTCTCAAAGGCAGAGCAGGATACCCAGGGCTCGGTTTACACCTATCGCCATTTCTAGCCACTGGGGGGCCATAGGCAGGCTGGGGGAACTCATATTAATGTTAAAAAACCTCATAAAGTGAAATTGTCATGCCATGGGACCTTTTTAATCAATTGTCAAACTAGTTGATGATTCATTTTCTGTTGTTTATTTGATTAATCAAACTAATTGTCTCAGCACTGAAAATAGTAAAAGAACCCAGCACAGCAAACTGTTTAATGGCTCTGTTCATATTCTTTCATATTTGTTATTTAATGATCGTGTTTTTTCAGTGGTGGGTTTGGACATCCAGGATGAGATGGGCCGCCACGAGGTCGGTCACATAGACAACTCCATGAAGATCCCTCTCAACCAGGGTGACGGTTGTCGCTTTGAGGGAGAGTTCACCATCAACAAAGTAAGGCCTCATCACATAGTGGAGTGGAGACGAAGAGTAACCCACACACACTGTATGAGTTTTTATATGGCTGATCCCCTTCAGAGAAAGGCAAGGTTCCTGTGCTCAGTAATTAGATAAGTATCTTAGATAAGAGGCCTGATATTTTTGTGGGACACAAGCTATTGGACCACATTGTTGTTTATTTGTCTTGGACTTGAGTTAAACATAGACCCCCACGCGCTTGAGAGGATGGAGGCCGACCTGCTTCCTCCTCCAGTCTAAATTGAGTTATGTTAAATTGAGCAGCTCTGGCATCGGCTTCAGTAGCACCTGCAGTCTGGGCCCTGTGCAGCCCTGTTTGCCCCTACCACCATCTTGTGCGTCAGTCTTTCCAGGCCATTTAATATCATTATCCCAGCAGTTGTACATTCAACACACTTGAATGTGGAATATCTGGAAATATGTGAAACGTGTTAAAGTGGATTTTTCTTCCGGAGGCAAGGGCCATTTAGTTTCCCAACCAACTATGTGTGTATTCAGACTTGGTCGTTAGTTAACTAAATGTGTTGCATGTGCTTACACAGACACACAAAATGACTGTGTGTGTGTGTGTGTGTGTGTGTGTGTGTGTGTGTGTGTGTGTGTGTGTGTGTGTGTGTGTGTGTGTGTGTGTGTGTGTGTGTGTGTGTGGGTGTGTGTGTGTGTGTGTGTGTGTGTGTGTGTGTGTGTGTGTGTGTGTGTGTGTGTGTCTTTTTTCTTTCTCTCTCTCTCTCTCTCTCTCTCTCTCTCTCTCTCTCTCTCTCTCTCTCTCTCTCTCTCTCTCTCTCTCTCTCTCTCTCTCTCTCTCTCTCTCCAGGTGCCAGGAAACTTCCATGTGTCGACACACAGCGCTACAGCGCAGCCCCAAAGCCCAGACATGACCCACAACATCCACAAGCTGGCCTTTGGAGAAAAGCTCCAGGTTGGGACCAAAACAAAATGGACACACATATGTAAGATTTACAGTATCAAGGCTGAAGGCAGATTACTTTTCTTTCTTTTGTCACGCAGGTACAAAAAGTACAAGGAGCCTTCAATGCGTTAGGAGGGGCTGACAGGCTGTCATCTAATCGTAAGTATCCACGCTGCACAATACATGTACTCAACATAACCACTGTGACATTTACATAAAGCATGAGATGATCCAATGAAATGAGTCACCTAGTGGACATCTAAGGAATCCAAAGTGGAACCACAGCTGACACTGCATCTCAGATGGAAAAGCTCCAGCTAGTTGCATCACGATTAAAACTACATCCATTTTTGGACACTTTAAAAAATTGAAATCACTTTGTTTCTTTTGCAGCTCTGGCCTCACATGACTACATACTGAAGATCGTTCCAACAGTGTATGAGGACCTATCAGGGAAACAGAGGTTCTCCTACCAGTACACGGTAGCCAATAAGGTGCTGTCTTCCTCCTATTAGCCCTCTTTGAATCTTCTCTCACCTGTAGGAGCCAGCCCTCTGCGTCTAGGTTGTTTTTGCACATGTCAAGGCAGCGTGACCATCCCAACATATGGCCAGAGCATGTATCACCGTGTTAACTTGTGCACTGACCCGGAAGTGAAAGCTCACCCCTAGTGACTGGAAACGCTCCCCAGATGTCAACAAACCATAAACACAGAACCCAATTCCTAGAACTGTATTGACTGACAGCTGGGTTTGGAGTAATAAGAGTATTATTAGGTGGATTAGAGGATTAGGGTGCCTGAGCAGAATATTCCAAAATCTCATTGCCAAAGAACAAATAAAGGTCCAGCTGAGACACCTATCAGTGTAGCTTTTTTTTCTCCTTTTTTGCAGTAATGTGATTCATATAAACTCACTGATATCCATGTAATAACTCAAAACACATTTTTGCCTCGTCCCGCTTATTTCATCAGTTTTTATTCAGCCAAGATTCATTTTCAATGAATCATTTATGGCTTTTGAGTGACTTTATCCAAAACCAATTCTGTTACGACTCATAAACAGCGCCGCCGCCACTACTGTGAAATGAAATAACCGATTGCTCTAAATTGATTTCTAAACCTAATGGGATTGACCGTCTCACTGTTTATTAAATTGATTTCTCTCGCCTGGCACAGCTCCAAAACTCATTAAAATTTGTAACGCACTCTTTTTTTCTTTTCTTTTTTACATCCCACACAGGAGTACGTTGCTTACAGCCACACGGGCAGGATCATCCCAGCCATCTGGTTCCGATACGACCTCAGTCCAATCACAGTCAAGTACACAGAGAGGAGACAGCCCTTCTACCGCTTCATCACGACAGTGAGTGAAGGCAATCTTTTTTTAATTCAAGGTCTTCTAAAGTTCTTAAATCCAGTGAAAGCTGTGATCTGACATTATTATCACCAGTTGATATGGCGAACTTACAAGCAAACAGTAACCTTTTTACACATCCAGCAGAGTCCAATATTCACTCTCTTTTAGCTCTGATTTGGTCTCTTCCGACTCCTATGGGAATATACTGTATAGCTGCTGTACCGCTGCCCTAATTCATGTTCTTTCTAACAACAGAAAGATAACATTCTAGTATCTTTCAGCTCTCTGTTTTGGTCTTACCGCTGGCAGCTATGCTGTTTCGGTTTACTCTTGCCGCTCTCGTCAACCCTGTTTTCACCAACAGTCAGCTGTTTTTAGGGGGAAAAGCTCTGATGAACCCACTGTATGCTACCTGCCCAGCACCAAACAGCAGACCTACAAAGTTAGCCACTAGCTGGTGAACATGGTGGAGCATTTAGCAGCTAAAGAGTTAGATATTTCCCTCAGGAGTCGGTGGAGACCAAAGCCAGAGCTAAAAGGAGAGTGAATACTGGACTTACATTTATTGGGTGGCCAGAAACGGAACTCCAGGTAAATGTTGATGCTGCGACGTGTCTGCTGGCTTTGTAAAAAGGCAACTGTTAGCTAACACATTTACTATAACAACTTCATAAGCTAACAATATGTCGGCTTGTTGCACTGCTCCCATGTCGCCAAAAAAATCACCTAATACACAATACACTTTTTGAGTGGGAAATCAAAATGGACTCACGGGATGTCTTGCAAAACTATGTTGGGACTTTTCACACACGCTTTAATGAAAGTGTTCAAGATTTTGGGAAAACCGCTCATTTTCTTTTTGAGAGTTGGATGAGAATATGGATACCTGTCTGTTAAATCTGAAGCTACAGGCAGCAGCCAGTCATCTTAGCTTAGCATAGAGACTGGAAATAGGGGGAAGCAGCTAGCCTGACTCTGTCCAAAGATGACAAAGTCCACCTACCAGCTTTTTAAGAAGAAAACTATTTCTATTACATCCTGAATTCCTTTTCTCGTTCCCTGCCATCTTGCCCCACCTGACGTGTCGGTTGAGGAATTTTGGCTGAGCCTGTACCACCTCATCGGAATGTTTCCTTCTGACTGATAATGTCGTCAGGATCAAATTGGCTGCCTGGCTGATGAGCTGCACCGTTATTTGTCTTTTGAGTTGTTTAGGTTTATCATGCCTTGAGGCATGGGTTGGGATATGACTGTGATTGTGAGTCATGGTTTAAGATTGTGAGTCAAGCTGCAGCAGGACTCGCTGCTGGATGCCAGCGCATACTGATGTGTCAGTGTAATGTATTGTTATGCTAAAATGTGATTGGAAGCAGCTGATACTGAGCCATTTATAACCGCAGAAGAAAACATCAAAGCTTTCAAATGGCGAGACTGACAGAGTGATTTTTTTTCTCTGTAGATCTGTGCCATCGTCGGCGGGACGTTCACAGTCGCAGGAATCATCGACTCCTGTATTTTCACCGCTTCAGAGGCCTGGAAGAAGATCCAGATTGGGAAAATGTCATGAGGACCGCTCCCCACTCCTCCCTACATCGTATTTATATAAGTGCAAAGTTGTTAGCCTGTTAGCTAAATCCAGTCCTGCTCGAACCCACTTCCTTTTGGAGATTCTATCAGCGTGATCAGTGAAGTGGCTCCGGCACTCGATCTAACTACCAGGCTGCACGGCTGCGTCTCAGTTTCTTAAGCTCCACTCGGGGCTCAATCTGCCCTGGTGACGCCGCTGACTATCACATGTCTGCTTCCTCCGTCTTCAGTGTCTTCAGTCTTTTGTTACTGTGGAGATGAAGTACTGCGTGGCAGGGTTAAACCTGTATGGGTATTTGAAGGCTGCACCTGTGTTTTTTTTTTTTTTTTTTAAGAATTTCATTCAACACAAATCGCATATATTCAATTTATAGGGATATTTTCAAGTTATGGCTCAATGATTAACAGGCAACAAGACATAACTAATTGTTTATATGAATAAAAAGGTTAATTTCTGTCAGTACATGCAGTAATATCGGTCTAACCATACTGCGCTTGTTTCCCCAGTACCGCAAAAGGGGAATGATCATTTGAAGGAAGTGTTCTGGTTTATAAAACTGGACTTTAAAGTATTTCTGTAATTTACACTTAATAAATACATAAATCATGTTACGTTATTTTTTTTCAGACCTTCTAATTTTTATCTCCAGTATTCAAACTGTGTGCCTTTTAGGTTTCCTCTTCTACCAAACAGGGTTACCATCATCATGTATGTTTGTCCACTAAAACCAGTTGCACCTATTGCATGTAACTTACTGTTTAGATTCACTTTTTAAGAGATCATTGTTTACCTTTCAGTCATTGTAGTATACCAAATATTTCACTGTTAAAGGTCCTAGCTTTGACTTTTTCCATTACATTTGAATTACTGCAAAAAATATAGTGAATGTCTTTTTTTTCTTTTTCTAAGAGATCAATTTATTTAGTTACATTTTATTTTTTTTTACACGGTACGTGAACTTTTTTTTTAAATTTTTTTTTATTGAGTTTCTATGAAGTTGTAAAGAAAAGATTTGTAAGGAGAGAACCTGTAGGCCAAGGTGTTTTTTCCTCTTCCGTCATTTTATCTTTCTCTTGTACTGTTGTATAAAAGACCTCTCTGATCACAAGCCCTCGGAAACTAGTCTTTCTACTGATAAGGTCATTTACATCCTGTTCTGTCTCAAATGAGTCTGTAATGCTTTGTGTTCCTCAAGTAAAGGTACCATAAAAACCACTGTTGTGTGTTCAGGTTTCTATAAGATAGCTGCCATTCGTTCTACATGTTGTACTAGTTCTTTTCATTTTATTTCCTCTTTTCCTTTTTTCTTTTCTATCCATTCTGACTCTACTCAAAGAGAGTCCTCGCCTACTAAATTGAGGTTTAACAAGGAAGGATTTTATATATCTGGCCTGAAAACGTACAAGAATTCACTTGATTTCATAATAAAACCTGAAGTAGTCGAGTCACGGATGCCAGGTTGTGTAGGGTCCAGGTACCCTTATCGACAATAATTCGTAGAAACTGAAAATGGAACCTTTGCACCTCTGATTTCTAAACATTAACTGAGCTCTAGTGGCTGTAATTGTGTGTTTTATGAAGTGGACTTTGCACCCAGATGCTCATTTCCCTCAGCTGGCAGCCAGTGTCAACAACCAGCAGGTTGTCGTTTTTGATGTGAGCATGTAAGAGGTGGTTCAGCTGTCCCAGCTGTCATCATGCTTACGTCCAGTTCTGATAAGAGGTGCTTAGTGTGACTCACACCCTTTTATTCGCCCTACGTCCCTCTGTTTACCTCCGTCACTTCTTCGTTGTTCGTGGTGTCACGTAACCAAGCGTCTCCACCTCCGCTGAATGACACAGATGCACAAATATCTGCACGTTTTCCTTGATTGGTCCATTATGTGGCTCATCACAGAGCTTGTGGCTCTAGCTCGCTGTGGACCTGTAATACATCACAGCATGACAAATGCAAAGTTGCTCTTAGAACATGTACTTAATGACAGCTTTGACTTCATATTAATCAGAGGGAGAAGGGCGAGAAGAAGATACATTTCTTTATTTCTTCCCATATGAGTCATAATTTGTACAAATGAAGGAAGAATACTGTATATAAAAGATAAAAGTGTGAATAGAAAATACTTGGAGTTTGTTTTTGTCATAATGCTGCCACCCAGTGGCTGGCTAGAGGAACTTCAGGCACATAATAGTTCAGTCTGTTGTTGAGGCAGCAGCCCGAGAGGAAGAGAGAAAGAGATGAGTATGGGTAAGCTCTAAGATCTATAACCTTTATTAATACATGGCTAGTTACATATTATTACTAGGATGTTACTTAAGCCTACACGCCCCCCTCGCCCTGAGCTGTCCCACTTTTATTTTTAATTTTTTTAACCTCCATTCTCTCGAGCTGCATCTTTGATTTGATTACACATTGGATGAGGCTGGGCAAAGGGCGTCAGGTGAGG
The DNA here is from genome assembly GCF_010015445.1 of Perca fluviatilis. Lineage (NCBI taxonomy): Eukaryota > Metazoa > Chordata > Actinopteri > Perciformes > Percidae > Perca > Perca fluviatilis. The sequence goes on along the minus strand of NC_053121.1, from coordinate 16,394,005 downwards.
AGAAGAAGTCGCAGAAGCCCTCCTCGGACAGGTGTCCGTACTCGTTGTTGTAGAAGGTCTGTCCTGAAAGCTGGCTGAAGAAGTTGGGACGGTGCATGGAGCTGCCGGCGCCGCTGCATCGACCCAGGGAACCATGGGAGGCTGTCAGAGGCTCTGTGCTGCTGCTGCTGCCCATACGACTGCGGTTAGAACGACGACAACCAAAAACAATATTATGGTCTATTACTGACAACGGAGGCGGATAGATTAGCACAGTCAGCAATCAGGAGACACAGTCTACAGATACCTGTAGGTATGTTGGACATTGGAGTTCATGAACGATTGTTTCTCAACTGGGAAGTTAGTTGAAAACCACAGTCACTCATGTCCGACTTTAAGCTCTGAACCTGAGACTGTTAAAAGTGAATATTCCTGATTGATAATGCTAGAAGCTATTCTTCCTGGGGTCCTGCAATCTCATGAAAAAAACAGATTACGAACCATCTGATCCTACTAACCAGTATTCTCTGTGTTGCCTAATGTAGCGTATTGCTCTGTAACATAGAGCTCTGTTGTTGTCCAAAAACTATTAAAAATGCATCAATGAGCTACACTGTTGCACTGTGTCAATCCCACATACACCAGTCAGATACATAAATACTCACTCGCTAAAAATAGTCCCCAATGAATACACGATTTACTCCTGTTTTAGTAATGTTTGATAGGAAAAATCCAGCTGATATAGGAAGTTATTTTATTTAAATAACTAAAACAATTTATTCTTTATAACATTCTTTATGGCTTCAGTTGGAGCCCATCGGGCTGAATATCACAGACAGAGAGGAAAGTCAGAAAGTATCGATAGACAGACTAACTTTTGGTCTTTTCATGGGATTTGTCGGCAATAACAAACCTAATGGATATTGCCAGCCTTATCCTGTATGTGTTCGTAATCTCAAATTTAAGAATAAAAGCTATTAATCGTACTTCTTTTGACCAAAATATTCCTAAATCTGAGAGAGCTCCTGAGAGTAACCTGAGTTGGTAATAATGAACAATACATTATCTAAGCTGTGTCTTTCTGGCAATGTCCAGAAACACTTTTGATACAATATAGCATCACTTTTTTATTTTTTGCCTTCCTTGTCAATTTGGTACTAGATTTCTCTTGCTACAGTTGTTATATGTTGAACAATGGGGCAGAGGGTAACATCCTTGTGTCTGATTTGCTTTTCCTGCTCTGAATGTACAATGTGATGAATCATGTACTCGCTTCAGAGCCGCTCTTAAAGGTTCCTCCTACATCTTTTCTGTAAGTAGGAGTGAGTTTCTGGATAAATGTGTCTTAGTATTCACTAGAACCTTTTACTGCTCTTCGAACATTGCTGACTCTAACTCTCAAAAGTTTGATGAATACGTGGCATGGGTTTAAATGACTCAGACTGTTGCTTACTCCTACGTACTCATGCATAAATGTATGCAAATCTACTGTAGTTCCACTACATATAAAGCTGTGAGTGACTTCATTCTACATGCTTCCATCCAGGAGAAAATGACTGTTCTCTCATATTGACTCTGCACTGTGACTAAATCACTGGCTGAATATCTTTTGTGCGTCACTCTCAGTTCCAGACATCAATATGGCTCAACGCTTTTGTATGATTAACCTTTTTGAGACGGCGCCTCTGTGCCTGTGTTCAATTCTCTCAAATTCTTCGGAGGCCAGAACCATCCCGCTGTCTGTCTGGTTGTCCTGGGAAGAGACACAGTTGGACATCGTGTGAATTAAATGACTTCGTTTGACCCCAGTCCTGTGTCTGCAACTATTTCTGGAAACATTCCTCAATGCCGTTTACCAAATGTCACCAGTCACATTTTCAACAGTTGATAAGAAGATAAAGAGCTTACTTGAGGTGCTTTCTGTCGGTGCATCTCCAGAGGCAACTCTTCAAATGTCTTCACTGTGGGCTGGCATATTTTGGAAGGTCCCACAAACACACAGCCGGCAAAGGGCACACAGTTATAATACCTGGTCAAGAGGTGTAGAAAGGATTATCACATGAATACATGATGGGGCCTCCTGCTGACATACAAATGCCACGAGACAAAAAAGGGCTGTGGCTCAGTGGTAGAGCAGGCGTCTGCCAATCCGAAGTTTGGTGGTTCCCATGTCGAAGTGACCTTGGGCAAGACACTGAACCCCGAGTTGCCCCTGATGCTGTGCATCGGAGTGTAAATGTTTGTGAATAAATGGCAGCTTGTACGGCAGACTCGGCCACAGCGTATGAATGTGTGTGAGTGGTTCCTGTACTATGTCAAAGCGCTTTGAGTAGTCGTTAAGACTAGAAAAGCGCTATATAAAAACTTTACATTTACAAATAAGAAAGGGTTAAAAAAGATGGCAAAATATGTTTCTTTCAGTAAAAGAAATACTGTATGAATACCTATTCAATACACAAGATAAAGCAAACATCATCTGAAAATACAGACACGATGGTACATCTGGGTAATTTAAAATGTTTTTCCTATGCCATAAAACATCTTATAACCAACAAAATGATATCTTGTCCAAAGGTTTGGGACCGCTAGTTTAATAAAAAACTAGTTGATTTAAATGGTCTCTTTTCCGTAGGCTCAGTGTCCTGACAGGCTGACAGTGTGTATCACGTCATTAACGTGATGTGGAAAAAAATCTTTAAATGTAACTTTATCTCAGAGTTTTTCCATAATAGCTGTTAAAACCATATATTTACTTTTCAAATCGTAATTTCCTTGAAACCTGAAGTATAAATTAATGAAATTGAAAGTAAAGTATAAATTAAAGAAATTTAACCAGTGGGCACCTGGTTAGCTCACCTGGTAGAGCGCGCGCCCATACTGTATATAGAGGTTTACCTCCTCGATGCAGCGGCCGTGGGTTCGACCTGCCTTTCGTGTGGAAGTTGTTGATTGGCGCACAAAAAAGTTACCTCCCACAAAAGATGGCTTCTCAGGGTGTAACACCATTTGCCTGATGGTCTAGTACCGAAACGTTGCCTATTATTACATTTTTGCAAGTTAGACAGTGTGCGGGAGTTTTTCTTTGCAACTTTTAAACCCCTGTCCAACCAGTGAGAGGAGCTCAGACAAAAACACAAAATCTCTCATGTGAAGTAACCGTAACTGTTGGAACTTTGGCAGAAAACTGTTTGTTCAAGTAGAAGCATGTTGCTCATATTTAAAACCTTTATTTAACAGTTGAAGGGATACAGGATGTGCAAATGAGTACCTGGCGGGTAGAGTGTTGAAGGCTAGTCTCAGTTCCTCCTCAGATGGAGGGCGTGACGAGGCCTGCGAGAACCCATCATCCTCTGAGCTCTGGGAGTGGCTCAGAGGGATGTAGTCCTTCCCATCCTGAAGGGAAAAGAGAGAAGATCAAGAACTGAAAACTCTTTGCAAAACTCGCTAGAATGAACGTTTCCCCAGAAGTGAGCTCACAGGTATGCTGTTGTCCTGCAGCAGGTCTCCGAGGATCTGCACCAGGGCAGGGAAGTTTGGTCTTTCTTTGGGTTCACCCTGCCAGCAGGCCAGCATGATGCCGTATCTACCAGCAGAGGGCAGCACCGTCACAACAAAGACAACACTGAGGGCTCCAACTTCCCTGTCTCACTAATATAGCTGCAAAAAAACAAATAGACCCTATATCCTCTCCTAAATGTACAAGTTAGTCAAACATATGATATTTATGAGCATATTCTTGTTTGCCTTTGGGATGGCCTCAAGCAGTTAAAGGACTATGAATCCTATTTGACAGCAAAAGATGAGAAAAAGAATAAATCAAAGCTTACATTTCAGGGGAGGCAGTCTCAGGAGCCCTCATCCTCACACCATCTTTTAATCGTTTGCAAAAGTCTTCGTCAATCTGTACGCCCGGGTACGGGGACGCACCTTAGGATGAAACATTAATTAAAATGTCAGAGAAAGGAAAAACAAAGTCATCGTGTGTTTGGATAACAGGGATGAAGATTTACTCCTCCTCGAAAAGTTCACAAAGAATAAGTTCCTAATTGCTTCTGGCGGAAACGGAGATTGATAGGCACTTTTAAAATCAACACACTTCGGGAGGAGACTGTATTGAAACTTTTTGATGAAAAGAGTGTCTTTACCCAGTGAGAAGATTTCCCAGAGGAGAACTCCGAAAGACCACACGTCACTCTGGCTGGTGTACACTTTGTCAAAGATACTCTCTGGAGCCATCCACTTTAATGGCAGACGAGCCTGAGAGAACATTACTTATTAATACCAGACATATAGTTAAATTTATACTAATGACACCATTCCTTTAAATTCACCCCTTATGGGGGTGATGACAACAAAAAGGAGTTAAGTGTTTTCCTACAGTAAACGGAGATGGCTAATGGAGTGGGAGGTGCCGTACATTGCCTTTCCTGACGTAGTCGGGGTCTTTGTATATGTCTCTGGCCAGGCCGAAATCACAGATCTTCACGATGTTGTTCTCTGACAGGAGAATGTTCCGGGCTGCCAGGTCTCTGTGGATACACTGTGGATATACACACACACAACCACACATACATCATAACCCTGCGGCCGGTTGTGTGGGCATGTGTGTACCCGTTGTATGTTTGCATGTATCGATTCCACTTTGTTTTCTCCGATGAATGAATTACAGATATGATTTGGAGGAAGTATCTGGCTTAATTGTTTTTTGATAATCTGTTGCCTTAAAATGTGTGTGTGTGTGTGTGTGTGTGTGTGTGTGTGTGTGTGTGTGTGTGTGTGTGTGTGTGTGTGTGTGTGTGTGTGTGTGTGTGTGTGTGTGTGTGTCTGTGCCAGTTTGTAACTGGGACTGGACTGTGTCTCATCCTGGCTGAGCTCTGTGGAATCTCCGCAGGAGATCCAACATCATTCACAAAGCTGTCGAGTAAACGCGCCTACAGGGTCACGACTGTGAGTCATTCAAAGACAGTCTGCTTAGAGTACAGTCATATCGTTGATAGTCATTATAAGTTATAGTCCGCTTTTGTCGTCACCAGTTTAATTTCATTTTTCACCCGATTACCACTGGATTCGTGTGAGATAGCCGGGCCGTGGCTGTTAATAAGTAATTAAATCAGCTAACCAACGAATCAAAACAATCCAATAACAGCAGAGATGACAGTTGGCACTACTTGGATACAGTGTTTTACAGTGCTGATACATTTAAAAAGAAAATCTCAGCTGTCTGTGAGAACAAAATATTGAATCAAATATGCCCTCTTCAGATCCACATTTGTTTGACAGACATCAACAATTTAAGCATCCACAATTTGTGTTAATGTTTTGCAGCTGTGAGTAGCTTCTCAATGTCATGGGTGCACTGGGTTAATAGTGTCCATCAACAGCAACAGAAAACAGAAATTCTTCTCTCAATTCTTTTACTGTCTACGGAGCTAGCTGACATGATCTACGATCTGAGCTACTGCGCATGTGCGAGTGCAATCAAAGATAGTACAGGACAAAAGAGGTCTCACTCTGTAGCTAAAACAGAAACCAGATGAAAAGAGGATCTGCAGCAGTGAGAGAGAGCTGTGCAGTACAACAAAAATATGGTGTTTTTTGAAAATGAAACCATGTAAACCTATTCTGGTACAACGTTAAAATACAATTATGAACCTGAAAATGAGCATAATATGAGCACTTTAAAAAGCACGATAGACTGAAAAGCTAAATGACCAATCTCCAGCATATTCGCTAATTGTCTTTGTAAAGCTGACAATTAACCTTTCTGGAGGCCAGGAACTCCATCCCACGAGCCACCTGGAAACTGTAGCAAATTAGATCTTCTATCGTCAGAGGAGTTTTCCACAAGTCCTCCACTGGAGAGAGAAGATGAAGGGGAGGGTCATTCACGGTAAGAAAAAGAAGGAGAAATTAAACTATAATTGTAACAAGACAATGAGTTAAAGCGTAACTCTCGCCAAAATGCAACCATGGGACTTTTTGTTAATGTACCCGAGTCAAACTTTCGTTTAAAAGCATAATTAGGACAGAAACGCCACTTTCAAGATTGACCGTATTCTCATTTTTTGGTCAAATGTCCTTTTGAATGGGAGTGCTAGGGGGCACTACTATGATAGCATCACTAAATCACTATTTTTAAAACACTAAGAAGGCTCGACACAACATGAGACTTTGCTGGACGTATCACCAGGGACTCTACACATGAACTCCAGCATTGAGAACATTGCTGAACGACTCACTTTAGCAGTTGTCGTTTATGCTATCCGCCATCTTGTCAGTCAAAAAGCATTGATCTCCGAATGCGAATGAACGGACTCCATAGGAGGAAATGTCATTCTTATACGAGACTCCTTTTTCAACTACAAGGTCAATATTGTTGTTCACTGACGACAAAACAACAAATTATCCGTGCATTTATATGGAACTAAGCTTTAGGAGCTTTCCATCTTCCACTCTCCTCCCTGTTAAGTCGCATTCGGAGATCAACTCTTTTTGACTGACAAGATGGCGGATAGCGTAAACAACAACTGCTAAAGTGAGTCGTTCAAAACCTTTCTTTTTAGTAAACTCTGTGTACACAAACAATGTTCTCAACGATGGAGTTCATGTGTAGAGCCCTGGTGATACTTCTAGCAAAGTCTCATGTTGTGTCGAGCCTTCTTAGTGTTTTAAAAATAGTGATTTTGATGCTATCATAGTAGTGCCCCTAGCACTCCCATTCAAAAGGCCATTTGACCGAAAACGAGAATACGGTGAATCTTAAAAGTGACGTTTCCGTCCTAATTATGCTTTTTACCAAAAGTTTGACTCGGGTATATTCACAAAAAAGTCCCATGGTTGCATTTTGGCGAGAGTTACGCTTTAAATACTCTTGTGAATTAAAGCAGCCTTACTTTTCTCCCCAGCAGGATTCTCAGTGGGCATGTTGGACGGTGGACTCTGAGGACTGGTGAGTGGGCAGGACGGAGGAGAAGGCGGGTGGCGAGCTCTGTGGTCCATTTGACCCGCCTCAATCATCCGTCTCACCTGGCTCTGAGTTTTAGGAGAGCGATCCTGAGCGGGGAAACAATGTAATGCATCATCTCCAAAATCAATATATATTTAAAAAAAAATTGTGAGAAGTAAATACTGTTTGAAAAAGGATGGACAGAAATATCGGCTCTACTAAAGCAAAGAAGATTCTCTATAAACAAAAAGAAAATGGTAGACAGTGTTTCGGTGTCTGCAGTGCTTGGGATACCCTGTATGGGAGGAAGAACTCTCTCTTGGCTCGTAGGAAGTTGGACAGATTCCCATACTTGCAGTATTCCACTATCACCATCAGTGGACCTGGTGATACAGACAACTTTTATCATCACAGTACTGTGTGAAAAAAAGCTACACATATTTTAACACACTTTTTTTTACATGGTAAAACACATTAAAATAATCTCTGCCTCTTGTTAAGGGACTCTTATTTTTTTTCTTCCTTTTTTTTTTTTTTTTTACACCATATTCACAACAGTGAGAGCTGGCATTCTGTAAGCATTTCATGGCTGGGTTTAGCTGCAAGGCTAAATTGCTGCTTTTGTTTAAGGTAAACATGGTTAAACATTTCAAGATGTGCATCCCTCAGAAAGGTGCTCTATAGATCAAGTGGGTGTATGGACATAAACGTAGGGGTGTAAAAGAAAAAGAGAGGCAGCTGTTTGACTTTCTCAGTTGGTTTGCTCTAAAAAAAGCTGTAGGGGGTAGACAAAATAATGTAAACACATACAGAAGAGATTTCAACAAACAGCAGCATAGCTGGAAAGAGTTTGTCTGTACCCAAACTTTAGGCGTATATTTAAAAAAAAAAATTTAAATGAATATAAAGAAGAGCAATGATCAGACGTTAAAACTAACTAACAGGGACATGATGAACATGAACAACATAGGTTGATATATAGGACGTCTAAACGCACACAATATATGAGATGAGTAATAGATGTAAATCTCACCATTTGGTTTGGTGCAGGCTCCTAACAGGTTCACTACATTCAGATGGTTACCAATGTGAATCAGTATCTTTAACTCTGACATCAAGGCCTTGTGCTCACTGGCTGTGGATCCATCTGAGAGACACACACACACAACACACACACACACACACACACACACACACACACACACACACACACACACACACACACACATTGGAACATAATGCATAAAATACATCTGGTTGTTTAGCTACAATACTCATACACAAAGACAAATCTCACCTTTCAGCATCTTGACAGCCACTGTGTCCAAACTGTTGCTCTTGCTGACGCCGTGGATTGATGCCTCAATTACTTTTCCAAAGGCCCCGTGGCCTAAAACCTTTCCTGTGGCAGGAGAAAGAACAGGAACAACCACAGAATATTCATGCTCATTGATCTATGCAGGCTTTGTGTTTTAGTCTCATTGGAATACATAAACAGTTTTGGTCGGGAGCTCTTGCAAAATGTAAATGCATCTGGCATCCATATAGACAAGGGAGGGGGAGGAATTGGAATCTCAACTGCACAATTCTGAAACAACATGTTCCCATGAGTTGGGAATTGTCGTGGAACAGATGCTTTTCCTCGGGGCGTTTTGGGAATGAACCCATATGTAACATTAGCACTTTACTTGGCAGCACTTTGCCCGACTGGCTGCGATCCAAAGTCACGCCATTAAGGATTCTGGAAATGGAAAACTAATCTGTTACATCCATCTATTCGCTCTCATCCCCGGCTGCATATTTCCCTCGCAAACCCCCTCGCCCCCATTCACTCGTTTATCCCAACATCCATCCATCCTTTTCTCCCACCCTTCCCGACTGCTCACCCAGTCGGAGTCTGTCTCTGGAGATCTCCCACTGCGAGGAGTCGTAGGGCAGGTATTCACACTGCTCATCCAGAGGCACCTCGCCCGGGTCCATAATGATTGACAGATAGCCCGTCTTTATGTCTGCCGGGTTAACCTGAAGTTCAGACAGAGAAAGAGTGTCAACCACAATGATATATTGCAACAAATGACCACTGTAGTAAACATGTCATTCTGCCAGCTGTGATAGCTACATTTCTATCATTTACTTTTATCACATTAGATGAGTCAAAAATGAATTATGATCAAGGTGGAAGCAAAGTAGATGTTCATAGCTCCTGAAAAGTTAACTTTTTGTACAAACTTTTCATCCATTCACAATTGAAAAGCATATTGCAACAGTAGCCGTTTTACTATTGGATGGCTTTCAAGGCCAGCCGCTGGCACGTAGGCATAATGGAGACACTGTGTAGTTACAGTAAACACCTGTAGCCATCAGCAGCAGGAATATGTGCATAACATCTGCAGTCTCCAGTTTTTGATGTATAGTGTGTCATTTTACACAGATTGCACAGCGGGTTCATTTATTGTTTAAATCTTCATACACAATGAGATTTAATGGTAACAGACGCTATGTGCCTTTTCTACACAATTAAGTTCAAATCAAGTTTATACAGTGAGATTATTCATAAAGCAGTGACTACTTTTATTTAAAGCAAATTTCCAAACCATTTCTTCTTCATAATCTCAACTTGTCATTTTAGCAAGATAATTACAGTTTATTTAGGTGGCTTGTGGAGTATTTACAGCAGTGGCATTGTTGGTGTAACAATAACCAAAGTTCCAGTCTCTCTTACAATTTAAACGCCATTTATATTTTTATATTACTATTATAGATATTAA
>NC_053121.1:15991812-16079312 GCF_010015445.1 Perca fluviatilis | reverse complement strand
GAAAGTATTGTGATCCACCATTGTCGTCTGAATGGTATCCTGCTCTGATGGGTTGTAGTCCATAAGTGATAGACCGTTCTGTTGAAGCAATCTTTCATTTCTTCCTTCATCTAAAGACAGGTGACGCAGTAAGCTGATGGAAACACACTTTTTTCATTACTGTCTCATGGTGAAGTTTCCATATCTCGGCTCATTGCTGGTAGGACATAAACCTAACTTCAACAAGATCAGAGTCGTTTCTTTCACGAGCTCTCACAGTTATTGCCCTTTTCTTGACATTGTTTGTCAAATAAAGTAGTTTGACGAATCCTAAACTTTTAAAATTCTTTTGTTTGTTTCTTACCATTAACCTCCATACAGCACTGTAGCTGAAGGTGTTCCGAACAAGCTTCTCTCTCCCTACGACTACAAACGCACTCACAGTGTTCCTGATCAATTCTGAAAGCAACAATTGCCTGCTGTGGAAGAGATTACGCCAAAGTACAGTATGCTAACCTCTAATCTGTGATGATTTATGATTCGTGTTTATTATTTCCACTGAAGTCCGGTTTTCTTATCATGGTGGTGCTAGAGTAAAAATGTGTCTGTTGTTTTGTCCTGATAAGCCTAACTTCTGCATTTCCTTTTTATTGCCGTCATCACTTATTTATTTACCTTTTTATTGTGGTGAGTCGTGTTGTCCTCACCAGAGGTAAATGGCAATAAGAGGCATAACCACATCTACAAGGATCCGGAGCATAACTCATTTCAGAGGGGTTACAGAGTTTATTTTGCTTTTCCACCATGATCTTATCACAGGCCCTGTGACTGTTTTTTCTTTTGACCTTATTTGAATTCTGAGATAAGCATCCCTCTGGCAAAATTGGACCAAATTATTCTTTTATCTTGTGTGTTTTTAAAGCAATGCTTTGTCAACATGCCTGTCTGCTGAATGCAGGCTCATACAATGTGGATGTGCTCAGCCGCTGGCTTGTCTGATTTGCCCAAATTCCTTTTTAGTGGCTGTATATGCTAATTCAGGTCACACGAGTGAACTGATCTCAGTCTGAATGCTTTTTAATGTTTTATCACATCTAAAAGAGAAACGCCAACAAATTTGTTTTGGTTGAATGGGATTCCAACACATTACGATGTAAAAACAAACTAGGATTTGTTGAGAAGTGTGTAAAAGCTTAGTACACTGGCATTATATTATCTCATCTATCCAAATCTGTAAGGAATTAGTTTTTCCTTTGCTGCATAAAATATTCACAAGCTTGAAATGTATTGAAATTATGAGCTGACGCTCAGTAGAAACGACTTACAGTACATCATTTAAATTCTCTTAGATGCACAAATAGGGAATTGCAAAGCAATTATGTACATAATCAGAATATGTTTTGACATTGTCATGTCTCATTATCGGAGTTGTGATCAGTTTACTTCAGATTAGATTAGTTTCTCTTAATGCAAGACTTGTAAATAGTTTCACATTGAAAATGTCTAACCTCCTAAATCTCCTACGTACGCGATATTATCTCCTACATAGGTGATGCAAAGAGAGAACAAACAAGCCTCTCCTCTATGCCATCGGTAAATCCACATGGCTAATTAGTATGCAATGGCATAATAGAACCTTGAAGATGATGTCTTCATTCTTTCTAACCTTCACTCTTTTGATGTCAGGAATATGATTTATTTATTTATTTGTTTATTTATTTATTGACCATAACTCAGGCAAATGTCCAGAGCCTACATGTGACAATCGTTGGCTCTTGTTTCCGAACCATGGACAGCGCTATTTGTTGTGCGAATGGGCCGGTGTAGGTGTGGTGCTGTCCATAGTACTGAAACCTGCTAATGGGGACACAGCAGCTGACTGCAGTGCTAGAGAATGTAATTAATAATTTCCTCATTAAAGATGTATTATTTCACATCATACCCATCTGCTAATAATCAGAATGTTATTGTTTTTATGATCCGACTCAATTGCGAGTGTGTGTCTTGGTCCTGGCTGTCTGTGTATTTGGCCTTCTGCTTGGCTGTTCTCAAAATATGAACTACTATATGAGAGCTGCAATGATTATGGTGTAAACCCTGAAATGCATGCGGTGGGCTAATCCTGGTTTTATGGAATGTTAGTGCAAAAAAAAAAAAAAAGAATCAATTTGTAGTTTTTGCTCGCTCACGGAGTGTGAATCCTGGACGTAGACTATAAAAAAAATAGACTCCTGCCGTTGCCTATGCATAGTGCCTTTTTGTTTTACAGTGGGTATTTGTAGTTAACTGAGAAGGTTAAACCTTTTATTTTTTGCTGCATTGGCTGAACTTTAATGCCTTTGCATCGTGCACTAAGCACTTTATTCTGCACGGCTTTCTCACTCTCAAAACCATCTAATGAGGCCTAAAAGTGTATCTTGTACTGATGAGATAACATCCCGTACGTAGAAGATATACAAAATTGCCTGCAAACAGTAATAATCTACGTTTAAAAAGTTATTAAATTGAAAAGAGAATTTTATCTTATATTTTATAATATTAAAATACAAGCGAGTTTAAAATAAAACGTTTCCATGAAAATTGAGGCTTAGATTAGTAGATTTATTTTTCTCTGACACATATTTTGAAGAAGAGTTGAATGTGGCATCATTCCATCGGCAACAGGCCTGCAACGCTAATGTGAGACGAGCGCGAGGCGGGCTGCCACCTTGTGACCAGCACTTTCTGAGTTATCTGGTGGCTGAGGCATGGAATGAGCAGATAAAACAATTCTAAAGGGGAAATGATTCTGTCCGTAATCAGATTTATTTACACAGCCTACTGAGGAAGATTGATGTCTTATCTGTGGCTGCGGATTTCAATTCTCTATGCTACGCTGCAGATAAACAATCAGTCTGCTGTCTCCAGAGCTTTTTTAATTGTGTGTGTGTGTGTGTGTGTGTGTGTGTGTGTGTGTGTGTGTGTGTGTGTGTGTGTGTGTGTGTGTTTGGTGTGGGGGGCTTTTAGCATGTTTTGTCTATCCACGTTTTTAACAACCGAGACAGTGATTTCAGAATAAAGTCACCGTCTCCTCAGCCTTTTCCATAACTATTTTTCATGGCTGTTAAATGCCAGACATATGCTCTTACATCTTTGTGACTAGCAATTGAACAGTGGAGCTCAAGCAGAGATCAAACCGTCGCTGTTGCTCCTGTCTAGCTGGGAGACATGTTTTCTCCTTTCTCGTGAGTTTTGAAAGCCACCATTTTGACTGCGTTGTATGTCGAAATCCATGTTGTACTTTTCTTACAGTACACAGCATACTTTTATTCAGCATCCTGAGCTCATGTGCCTCTTTGGTCGAAACAAAATGTTAGTGTTTCCTCTATACGGTGACTAAGTGATCTGCTAATATGGTTTGTCAGTGAACAACAGTGGAACACATTATATCTGTTCACTAAGGGATGAGGAACTCATTACTTGTATGTAGGCCTATTATTCATGTGGCAGATTATGTTAATGACTTAGTGTGCCAGGGATATAGACTATCTTAATGTTTTCCTATCATCTAGTTATCTCAAGTTCACGGTAGTTTCCATGGTAGCCACTATACTATATTTGATGGCAGTGGCTGCAGTCTGTAGCATTGGGATTTACTATGTTGTGTTGGGAATGAGGAGAGGAAAGCTCTCCACATCTTAAAATAGGCCAGTCAAGGAAGGTGTGAAAGCAGAAACTTGGCATTACCTGCACAGACTGTTGCTCAGAAGCTAACCAATTGTACAAGCACCACTTTTTCTTTTCTTTTTTTTTTTTTCTCTCACTCAAAATAAAAAATCGTGATAGACAGCTCCCACATTTTTCTGGGAAGAAAATATTTTGTTCCCTGTTATTAAGTTGAATTCTTATTCCTGAGGAATAAACTACCACAAAGCGGTAAGCAAGATCTGAGAAAGATTGCACCTCCCCTTCCCCACTTAGACAGCTCGTCTTATTATCTCCTGAAATGGCAAGGTTACAGTACCTACAGGTACAGAGGAAGGAAGTGTGTTAGCTTTTTATCTTTAAACCAGTCAACCTTAACAGAGAAGCACAGCCACTGAAGTCTCATCAGACTCTGCAAGGAATAAACATTCTCTTATGTACAAGTTTTGCATTTCAGCTGAGCTACTTGGATGCGGAAATTGGAGAATGTTGAAATATATTAGGTGTGTTTAATGGACCTGGAGAAACACTTGGAAAAAAACAACCTTGGTTACCTCTGGCATTAATATAAAATTGATGAGAAGGATTTTGGCCGATCTCCTGCAGAGCCTTGAGAAGACGTTGCTTTGTCAGTCAGCACACGTTTAGCATAAATCTCTCACTTCTCCTTTTTCTGCAGCCGCCTTGAATCTCCCAGCATTCACTCCTTCCTGCTGTTGTACTAAGGTTGGATTGTCACAATTTTTTTTCTTGTGAGGATCTATTATATCTTTATTATCTATTTTAAGGAATCATATTTTTGTAGATGGTATCTAGATGACTATAGGGAAGGTGATCTAAATTTTCATTTACCTTGTTTTGACTTTATATTTTTTTAATTCATTGCAATCTGTAATATTTGCCTTTTTTATGTTGATTTTTGTAACTGAGTAATAGTAAATTGCATGAGCCATTATGTTGTAATGTAGTTTGACACCTTTTTCAGATATCTAAAAAAGCCCTGTGAGACAACTGCTTTTCTCTACTTAGTACACTGTATGTGATTATCTATTTACACAGTCGCCCATTTCATATAGATTTATTCATTTACATCCTTAATATTTACTGATATTATATGAATGCTTACTTTTTCGTCTGGCCACTTATTATTAATGATGTGTCAGAAATTGGACTTATTGATTGCGACCCATTTGCATTCATATAAAGGCAGTAATAAATTGAGGCATTTTCCTTCATACAATAGTTAGGCTATCTGCCTGTTAATAGGGGGGCCTTTTTTCAGGTGAGGCAACTGTCGTCTGTCCTAATATGATTCATGAATTTTTTGAATGGACTCTAATGAGCAGCATATTTCAATCAGCTTAAGGATCAGGAACAGGACCCTCTCCTCATCCTGCTGCTTTTGATGGTAATGGAAATTATCAAGCAAATGGTGTGGTACATTTTCTTTTCTTTTTAAGTTCACGAAGCCACTTTTTCAACTATAAAAGAAGGCTTTTTCATTGTAATTACCTTTTGAGTGACCTCCATAATTAAGATCTGTAGGAAGGCCTTTAAATGTGCTGCTGGTTTACTTTTTGCAATATAAATGTCCAGTTCTTGTTTGTATCTACACATGCATTCAGTAGCGTTTTTTTGGCATGGGCAAAGCGGGCATTTTTTCATGACCCATGGCGGGCAGCACAAGCACTTAAAAAAAAAAAAAAAAAAAAAAAGGAAAAAAAACTCTTCTGCGCTGCGAAGCGGTTATCTATTATCTATCATTTCACTGTGTGGGGAACTGGCAAATTGGCGAAAGGGGAGGGGGTCTGAAACAGACAGTGTTGAGAACTAAAAGTAGGCTAGATAGTAAAAGTTCACGAAAGCAATCCAACTTGGTTTAAAAAAAAAAGACCAAATGTCTTCAAAGGAATGAAACATTGACAATAAAGAACAGTGATTTATAGAGATAAAGGGATGGTCCACTCCAAGGCCGGTGGGCAGTTGTATCCGTGCTAACTGCTCCTACTGTAGTGGTCTTTTCACCAGTCTGGCACCAGACACCCTTGTGTGTGTGTGTGTGTGTGTGTGTGTGTGTGTGTGTGTGTGTGTGTGTGTGTGTGTGTGTGTGTGTGTGTGTGTGTGTGTGTGTGTGTGTGTGTGTGTGTGTGTGTGTGTGTGTGTCAATTAGCTCCACACATAGTTCATTATAGGCTAAGTCTTAAATATATTTGGAATATCCATTTGAAATATTCACATTTTACATGAAAACAGTTACTCTCAGATGTGTCCAGTTTGGGACATCGCATAGCATTACTGTATGTGCTGGGGTACATTTTCACATAATTTATATACAAGTGGACACCTGAGTATTACCCCCATATTGAAATACACCCAAAACATGCTTTTAGGGATATTGTAGTCAAATATAGTGATTGCGATGTCATAATGCAGCAACAAAGTAATCTGTATTTTCTGTCTTTAAAAAACTAATAATCGATTAAAGGTTAAGGCTGGTGATAGTCTGTATTTTTTAATCAATAAATCACATTAAAGACCCAAACCACAGCCTGATAAATCTTCTTCCTCCAAAAACACATCAATGAGCAACATCTTGTTAAAAATCCGTGAGCAGCATGTTGTTGTGAAGGAAGTGATTAGCTAGTAGTACACAGGTCATACTGTACATACTACAGGTAGCTACAGTGCATGTAAATAAGTAAGTCAAGGTGCATTCTTTTACTGCAAATTGTTTTAAGACTGACTTGAAAATTTTAAATTGATCATTTAACCCCCAGGCCGCCAACACACATCCTATACGCATGTTAAAGATTGACGTTTTCAGTAGAAATAAATGGGCTTAGGAATGTTGGAAAGTATTAAGAGACAGCTTTGGTCTTTTCATGTCATTTGTTGTCAACAAATGCTATGTTATAATAAAATATAACTGTTTGTGCAGAATATTTTGTTGTTTCTTTTTGGGGGGGGCTCGAAGGGGGTCTCGGCCAGTGTGTAATTCAATGTAGAAGCACCACTGCATGCATTTAACTGTATTTCCTGTCCAGAAAATGGAGAGCTACATGTAACATAATTAGATACCCCAGTTTATTTAATCTTGGCAAGAGATGATCAACAACATACATCACCAATGTAGAACAATTCCACCAGAGAATATGTCAATTAAATAATTTGAAGAGCACTGCATGTGCTGTGGAAATGTATTGATTTAATGATGCATCTTGCGTCTCCTCTGGTTTAGCAAGTACTTGAAAAGGACAAATCAGAGGGGCAGGGGTGATAATATTTAATAGAAAACCATGTAGTTGCACTAATTAGTTCACGGTGCTGCTTATACATTCATTCTGAACTTAGTGTAGACAACACTTTTACCCATTAGTCATAAATGGCTCATCCTACTCACTTCATCACCACTAATATTATCTAGAGCACAAAATGGCTGCTGTCTGAGGCCTTGTTTGCCCGCTGCCTGTGTTGTATGTAATTGCGCTCACTAGTAGTAAATCCAGCCTCATAAATCAGAGACCCTTCCACGGTTATGAATATGATCTAGCTCGGCCTCTGTGAACAAACATTTACCCAGGTCTTTTGGACTATCATGCACCTGTCCCAAAAAGACAAAGCGGGGATCAGGACCCTCGGCGGGGTTGCTCTGAGCTGCTGGAACTGGTTCAAGGGTTTGAGCTTAAAGCTATTACTAGGACAAGGTATGCTATATGGATTTGCTTTTACATCTCAACGTCTCAAATGACCACTGACACCCATTAATCCCAGTGTTTAGCTAAAATGTTTATCATCAGTCAGGCTGATATTAATGGGAGGAAACCTAGTTATTCAAACGGTAACAGAAGTGAAGCCTCATTCAGTTTCAGCGTTTTAAAGCTATCACCTCTCAACTGGCTCAACTGCCAATTCTACTTTTATTTTGTTAAGTATGCATGTACAATTGCTAAAACCATCTCATAACATTTACCATCTCATATAATGCTTTTTATTTAATTAGACAAATTGCACTCAGTCAGTCGGAGAAAGCAAATGGCATAAAACAGAAGTAAAGTTAAATTGCTTCAGAATAAAGCCAAGTCTTTTAATTAACTTCTTTAATGAAGGCAGTCCCATTGGAGTTGAAGGAGATGCATGTCAAGAGCAAATCATCAGGTTTAGATCCAAAATGGGTGGCTTCTCGATATTAACAGCATAGAGCCTTTTATGTGTATTGCTATTCATTCTGAGCATCGAGTGAGCATCTGACAGAGGCAGCCATGATTAATTTACAGTACATCCCTTAGAGCTGGAAAGAACCAACAAACACCAAGAGCCTTTCGTTTGCACTGAGGAATGGTTTCCTAATGCACATAGGTCAACCACGTAAAAGAAAATATCATAAATCAAAATTGCCAACATATATCTTATATTCAGACTCTCGGGTAAATGCCGTGCATCATAATCTTCTCATAGCCGCACTTTCGCCTGAGGGATGTTGCCTCCAGAAGTCATATCACCCTGTTTGTGGAATTCACTTCAGGATTTACGACTCCTGATAACAGTCCACTTTCCTGGTTTGCAAGGAATGACATTTACTGTATATACAGGGGTGAGCACAATGACAAGAAAAACAAGTGCAAAGAAACGATAAGTTTCACCTCATAAGAAAATGCAGTAGTGTGGTGTAGGGTTGCAATTACTGACCATTTTCATTATTGATTCATCTGATAAATATTTTCTTGATTAATCATTATTCATATCTATTATATTCTATAATAGTCGATAAAATGTCAAAACAAATACTTGCATATGGCTGTTACAATTTCCTAAGCTCAAGGTGATGTTTTCTCTGAACCCTCTATAACCCTAAAGAGATTCAGTCTGCCATCACATAAGACAAAGAAAAGTAGCAATTTCTTTTTTTTTTCTGATCACGTTTGAAAACCTAAATATATTAAATTTATTGTTGATGTAAAACCGAGAAACGCAGCAAATAGTCACATTGGACAAGCTGAATGTTTGGCATTTTTACTTGAAAATTGACTTTAATGATTAATCGATTATCAAATAGTTGCCAATTATTTGACTGTCGAGCCACTAATTGACCGATTTGACTAATCGGTTCTAGTCTGTAGTCTACTGCTGTTCTAAATGCTGGTGTGATCCTCAACATCTATCTCCAGATGTCCATGTTGACCGGGACTGACCCTGTCCTTAGATTTTGTTAAGGCGGTTGATATACAGCAAGCAGGTGAATATTCATGCCGTCCTGGTGTCTATGTGGAACCTCTGAATTCCCAAGAGAAAGATAAAGGCAGTTCGTCAAAAGGTTAAACTTGGTTGCACAGCTCCAACCTTCCAAGCATGGTATCAAATGGTGCTTGAAGATAATAAATTGAGTTTGGCCCAGAAGGGAAAAGCAAGTGGGACCTTTTTGTATTATTAGTTAAAAGTTCGTAGGTTAAAGAGTGAAATATGATTGACATGACTTTTTTCTTTTGTGCAAGTTTTATTGAAGTGCAGTCAGAAAAGACAAAACCATTGTCAGCCCACGGAATAACGTCTGCTCAGTCAAATAGCTGTGCAGTTGGAATAGATGAGATGGGAAATCGACACACAGAACAGGGACAATCCCTCCTGACGCTGCTATGTGTACACATATTTATCGTGGATTTGAAGAGGAAATAGTTTCTGGTTTAATTCGCTTTGAGATGATTTTGTTAGTGTTTTTCTCCTGAGTTATAGTTCTTCATTAAGGTGTTCATTACAAATAGTTGAATTTTGAGTGCAAAGATTTTGAGAGAAGCCTTAGAACTTACAGTATTACGTTAACCTAATTGCAAAGTAAAACTTTTTTTTTCACCCTTCCTCATCTCAGGATATCTACCAAAATCTAGCAAAGTACGTAAGAAAAAGAACGTGTGATTCGGAAAAAAAAATAATAATATGGCAATAAGCCTCGAGTTCGAGGTTAGGTGATGCGTGGCATTTTATTTAACAAACAAGAGAAAATGTGGGTTTTATCAAATAAACCGATTTATGTAATCATCAAATTGATGAATCTGTTTTGGTGCTTCAGATACCTGAATGAATCTCTACCAAGCCCATATCCTCTCTCTACAAACTGTGGTGTTTAGGCTGCATGGAAAAGCTCTTCATTCTGAGGTCAGCTTCAAATGTTAAAAGAAAGCAAACTTTTAAGATGCTATTCATGAACCGTGTTCCTCCCATATGCAGAGTTCTGTCACAGGCAGAGTAAAGACATTGATACATTAATACACATACAGAAGGGTAAAAATAAATGCATCACATGGTATTAAGTCAGGGGTGGCGCAAGAATCACTGCGCTAGAGCAAATTTGCTTTGTTTATCACATCTAGTTTCACTCGATGGGCCCAATCTGTCCCCCTACAGATGGCTCGAGCTCAGGGCAGGTGGATTCAATCAAGCCGTCTAATGGAATGTAAATCTAAAAGGCACCAGGAACCAGGGATCATGTCCTGCATTTAGTCATGCCCTTCGCATGGTAGCTAAGTGCAGGTGAACATCCGATGACACTAGTGACACGGAGGGTAGGGAGCGATCATCTGCATGCAGAATTGAACAATCGAGCCAGAGAAACTAGAGGATATGAGATCATAGTTGGGATCATTCAAAGCCTGTGTGAGCCGGTGTAATGAAAACATTTTTTTTCCTACTTTAGTGTGCCTCCCTCCAAACTGTGGGTTCTTCGTTATTGTTCTTTGAGGTGAAATTTAATTATCCGCTCTTTGGCATGGAGGCCTCAAGTGATCCAGAGGTGGAAGTAAGCCAGCTCGATTTGGATCAGGCACACCAGCCCCGAGGAGGCCTTTGCCGACTTTAGCCTTTATGTGCTACTGAATATTCCTGCCCACTTGAATACCCCATGGTTGTATCTGTTTATCCTGCAGTGCTGATAGCACAGCATTGAAAGGGAGTGAGTGCAAGACAGAATGGATGACTCTCTGATGTTGAAATGTCTTCACTGAAATGTCTACATTTAAGGTGGTGCATCTGTGGCACAGAGCACCTAATGTGGCATGGATGGAGTGCTTAGCTGCATAGCTAAGCACACATATCAAGTGGGGTAAGAGGCGGAAGCTGAGCCTGCAAGACATTTACAAGATAAATATTACATTTGAGACAAGAACTCTGCATTCCTAAGACGTAGGCGGCACAGAATGTTTTCGTAGTGTCATTTCTGTCAGAAGAGTGCCGGGGTCGTTATACATCTCCACAACCAAGCTGACATGAGTTGTCTTGTTTCTGGAAGAGGAAGATCGCTGTATGGGAGATCTTTAGTTCTGACTAAATCTCAGCCCACAATGAAGTGATGGAGAGACATTGGTACCATACGCGTCTATGGATTTTATTCCGCAGTTGCACCCTGCTGCAAGCTACTATATTGTGGATAGATCCTCACTTGTACAGTACTACAATACATAGAGAAGCTCAGCTGTTTTTGACATTGTTTCTACATATTGTATTTGGTGTCCTTATCACTTGTTCAATACAAGATTAATTTATAGATCAGCTGTAAATCTTAACCACAGCTCTGCACCTTTTTGTTTTAGGATTTTTGCAACTTTTTTAAGTGAAAATGTGATAAAATATATTGCTGTGAGTGTGTGCCGTGTTGCAGTTGGCTTTACATTGTCTAATTTCATATGGAAAACCACAATATTGAAATTACAGTATATCTACAGGAAACACAGAAATGGATATTTTTCATAGCACTGTCGGTATGCAGTGAATTAGAGTGTGGATCGGGCCGCATTTTTCTGTCCGAGCCCGGCCCGCGTCCGACAGAGCAGTAACCAGACCTGGCCCGAGCCCGACAGGCATTAAGATATTTATGTCCGAGCCCGACCCGAGTCCAACGTTGTTGGACCCAATGTTCAATACCTTATCGCGCTGATGTGACCGAGCCCGACCCGAACGTCATTTCAAAATATCTGTCCGAACCCGACCCGGCTGGATTTGGGTATCCATCCTCTACAGTCAATGCAATATTTTTTGGAGTTAGTTAAAAAAAATATATATATATATACACTGTTTGGTATCCATAAAACCAACCATTTGGACTTGGTTTAAATTTGTAATTCTCGACTATCTGAATAAGTGAATTCAATCAACAAACCCAAACCAAAGAGCATTTTGAACAAATGCCTCTACACATACAACCACACAATCCTTCGTGGAATTCTGTGATAACAATAATCTATAAATAGCAGACACTGGTTGCTGTGAACAGACACCTGTTATGTGCATTGGTTCCTCTCAAATTATTCAAATGAAACCTCCTTCAAAAAAAACATTTCCATCAAATGTATTCTTCTTCTGTGTACATACGATTCACACATATAAAGTTACAATTGATTATTAATTTGATTATTGTCCAGAGCTACAATAAAACAAAATAATTAATGAAGTAATCCATCTTTTTAGTTTTCTGAGGCTATTGCACCTGTTTTTAAAGTGCATATTAACCAATTGATTATGTATTCTGCTGAATTTACTTAATTTACTTTAATTTAATTATATATTATGATATATGCTATTGATTATAGAGTGATATTGTTTTTCCCAGGTGGAGTTCCCAGGCAAATGTAGTAATTTTGCAATCAAGATCACTACTTTCTTTTCTGAGCTTAGTGATGTCATAAAAACCCCACCTCTGAACTGCGCTTCGTCGCTCTACTTCATTGGCGTCTGGAGGGCGCATTTACGCCTTTTTCTTAGTGAATCTGGCCCTCAGTCTTTTTAAAATGAGAATATGAACTTTATCTGGCCTAATCTCTCCAACTCTGTGTACTTGATACTATTGTAATTGTTAAGTACAGTAATAATCAGTAAAAAATGAAAAAGTCACAAGAGCTGGCCTCAGAGTAATTGCTATCATAATGAGTTGATCAGGGTTTCAAAGAAGGCCTCTTAGTTAAAGGTAAGTTACTCTTAGTTTCATTTCAAACCTTTATTTAATTAGTTACTGGCGTTGGTATCAAAATAGACACTTTGACACACAGTAATGAATTCCTTCTTCCTTCCACGACCCAGGTGGAAGACAGAATACTGCCTCTTTTATGTCCTCATGCCTGTGCTAGTACAACATAAGAGGCTAAGAGTACAGGGTCTACAGCGCCTCTATTGGTCAAAAACTCTGCAGTGCACCAAGTTTTGAGGTCCTTCCAGACTATAGAGAATATTGGGAGCAGAGAGACTTTGTTATTGTTCAGAATTGTTGTTCTTAAGCCCGTTCATTTATTTTTAGTTAAGTGTGCTATCACTCTCTACTATATGTCAATTAACTGAAGTGTCCACAAACGACCCTGGCCAACATCCAGTTTCTTAGCTGTCCTGTCTGAGCTGGAACCACGCCAGCCTCCTGTGCTTGTTGTCCAACCAGAACCAGGCACAGTGTCAGGTAGGCCAGTCCCAACGCACAGTCTGAGAGCCAGCAGGCTACCGATAGCCTATGCTAATGTCCATATGTTCATGATTGCACTCAGCTCTTAATCTCCCCTGGCCACAGAGCTGCTATTCAGTCATATGTCATCCAGTAGCCATCAAAACTTAGCAGGGCCGATTGGGGATGTGACAACATCCTGCAGGATATGGCAATGTATTTAGACTTGTGTTCAGTCTTAAAACTCGAAAGTATATCTTAAATCAACCAATTTAAAGTATGCAATAGTACATTTACTGTGCAGTCAGTCACTGACCTTCCTTAAAGTGGACATATTATGTGTTTCCGTATTTTCTGTCTTATCTATTCAAATACTGAGGTAAACGAATTTTAGAGAAATCCCCGTGAGCTAAAACCTTCAGATTTCCAACTGTTCTGAACGCTTTTTTTTCTACTCTCGGCTAAGTATTACGCAACTCTAAACCGGTCTTCTGTGATTGGTTATCTGCTCCAGGCAACAACTAAAGTGTTTTTTAAGCTACTGCGGTGTTAACATTGTCGCATGTAGCTACATGCTACGGCAGTAAACAATGTCCTCTTTGCTGCCAGTGTGGTTAATTGGTCTCCCCAATTCCGAGTCACATTACTCCTAAAACATTCCTGGTTATGGAATATTTGGTTTAAAAGCCTTTATCTGCGTCAGCTGTCATCTTCGCTGCCAAGTTGTTAAATTCTCCCAGTTTCCAATTGGGAAGTAATTGGTTCAGAAGCCTTTTACTGTGATTTTTAATGTTAGAAAGTGCTGCTTAATCTAATGTTAGCCTACTGCTAAATATTAAGTAGCTGCATGCTAACGCCACATTGCTGTAAATAATCTTGGCGGCCAATGTTGGTAACTAGTAAAACAACAGCGAAGGCCGCAGAGCGAAGCGCAGATTCCAGGAAAACACTCTGGCCAATCAGAGCAGACTGGGCTTTGATGAGAGGGGGGGTCTTAAAGAGACGGGCGCTCCTAAAGAGCATCTCATACACACGGTGAATACAGGTGCAGCAGCCATGGGCAGCATGAGAAAAATAAAGTGTTTTTTGAACATTAAAGCATGTAAACATGTTCTAGTATGTTAAGTATTAACCTGAAAATGCTAAATAATAGTTGCCCTTTAAGTTGTAAATATTGTTTCGCTCACCAACCCTGCTTTTCCCATTTTTACTTATTCACTGTCCCAGTCTCATCAGCCCCTCGGTCTTCACTCAAGAGGCTAATTTCAGAAAAGTTAATTGCATGTGCGTAGTAGTCTATGTAAAATGCATTCTGAAGATAATGAGGTCCAAAGAAAAGGTGGTTTGTAGTTGGCAGTTTATTCACTGTACCATAAAAAAACAAGGATGGCTAAAGCGTGAATATCTTGTCCCACAGCTGCCTTATCCACTTTGATTGTCATTTACATCTGATGTTGCATGTTTTTTATTTTACAGTATGTTAAGGAATTATTGCAGGAATTGAATTGTTTATTTCTAAGCTTCCTACATGTGCTTTGATGTCTGCTTTGCTTCTGTTCAACGGCCAGGCTAATACATTGGAGCTGGATGGATTGCTCTTTGGCAGATTGCTGAGCTATTATGATTTGATAAATGTGAATGTTTCATGTTCAAAGTTATTCTTCTTTGCACAACTTTGATACAGATGCAATTTATGATTTGCCAGTTTTTGGTGCAATGCTTTTGGAGAGCCTACAAACGTGGAAGTGCTTTGAAATGCAGAAAGGTGTTGTGTGATGAATTGTTTGTAATTACTCATAAAAGCTACTCAGTTACTGTAATGCTTGTAAATATGATTTTGTTTTTTTCTACTCCTGTTTGTGGGTGTGTATGCACAAGCATGATCACATATTTGAAGCCTGCCACAGGTTGGGTATTGCTGAATAGCCCTCAAGGGGACACATTTAAGTTATTGTGGAAAGAGCCACATTCCTCGGCTCACATGTGGCATGTTTCTGGGCTAAATACCAGAACCATGCACTGATACTACAGCATTCTGTGTTATTTTTTCCTCTAGATCAAGCCTATTCCTTCTATACTTCACACTCGGTTGTAAAGTGGTGTCCATAAAGATCACAAACACACCCACGCAGTGCCCATCCTCAGGTGATAAATGGCTATCATTGATCTCCATCGCAGTGCAACTCAGTGCCCATTGGAGCTGTTCCCTCACTGTTATTCTTACAGCAGCCGCCATATGGTTAGCACTTAGTGCCACCTGCCTCTGGTGCTAACCAGGGGAGATGGGGAATACGATGCTGGGGGGAACCAGGAATTGGCAAGGTTTCAGCTGCCATGAGAGCAGGAAATCACAAAATCTCAAAACTGACTTAATGGACTTCCTCTGGTTGGCTGTGTAAGGATGGATGCCACACCACATGAGGGCTTTGGCTCGAACAGAAGCCTTTCAACAGTGGAACTCTGGTCTGCACTAACATTAGCAGGGTTATGTTATTATCTGTGCCTCTGAGTAATTCTGCTGCACACTGCTATTATTTAGTGTACCTTTGGCTCTCTATTATCCCATCCTTGCCCCTAACCCTGTGGAAAGCAAACAATAATAATACCCTTAAAGTACTGTATAAACACAGAACACTTAAAAAAATGAATCACACTTATTTGCACTTAAGCTTCTTAGCATACAATTATTTCTACCAAGTGCCATCTAGTATAAAAGTCATCTTCTATCTTGGCATATTGAATCTTCACTTATAGTATGTGTATTTTTATTTTTTGTTTAAAAAAATAAATCACAACACTGTTCTTATCTTGAAACAACATCAGTCAGCAGAAGATGTGTTGAAACGGTTTTCTTTTATTATGTAATCCGATAAAGCTACGGTATAGAAGCATACGTTTTCCATATCTTTAAATGATTCCTTTGTTTTTCCCCCATTTAAATGAAGATAAATCTTGCTGTCTGTTGTGTATTGTGAATTTTTTCTGAAGAATAGGAATATATACCGTTATCTTTGCCTTACATTTAAGAATCCCTTCTCTTAACTCCCATTATTTACACTTCCATTATTAGACTCGGCTATCTTTACAATAACAGTCTCTCTTGGCATCCTGACTGTATTAGAGCTGGATTTTGACCCCCTGCAACAGCGTCGCATCCCATAATGTGAGCTAAACCAATGGAGGCAGTGAGCTGTCAGTCAAAAGACAATATCACTTCTGATGCATCAGTGTGTGTCAACTCCTTCATTGGTTATCAGCATCATATTGACAAATCACATCTGAAAAGACTATACTGAATGTCAAATCAAAGCAGCTTCCTATTCACAAACCGCTTCCCGGTGCACACTCAGAGAGGGTTGCCCATCTGGCGTCGATGTCACGACAGTAACATTTTGTCATTAAAGCAGCGATTGCAGGACAATTTCTTTTTTTATTCAGTTTGAATGATATAAACCAACATCTAATGGGCATCTCTGGAATCTCATGGCCGCAGATGTGTGTTACACAGGACAATCCTCGAATGTCTGCTGCAGTAATGAGCAGAGATTCCTGGCCTCCTAATTGCTTGCTGGGCCTGTGCATGGCTCATCAGAGAGGGGCTTAATTGGCCATCACTACCCAGGCAAGCATGAGGCTAAGGCTAGCCCTGTTCCTGCCTGCACACTTTCACCAAGATGCTTGCAGAATAAGTAAGCAGCTCCATTTATTCTGCATTGCTGCCACTAATGAACACAGTTTAGCCCGGAGGTCTTGATCATTGTGTCGCACTTCATCTTGGTCTTAGTGTGTTTGGTGTGTTTGCAGCCGCAGTTTGCTGGTGTTGTTCCAGTGTTTGGTCTTTTTTTCTTACTGTTACGCATCAACGTAATGAAGTGCTTCCCAGTTTTGGTATTGGGGTCTCTAGTGCAAAGCTGACTCGCTGGGAGATAAGTGTCTTCAGCTGCTGGCAATCAATTTATTTGCCCTCTAATGTTGAATACGTGTGTAGAATGAATACTGAAAGACATGGAAAGATGGAAGAGGGAAAGGGAGGTGAAATGGCCGTCTATGTGTATTCCTTTTCTTTCTGAGAAATGATCCTTTCAAAAGGGACTACACAACTCTTCATGGACCATTACGCTATCCTGAAAAATACAATCACACATGAACAGGGAGCCTATTTCAAAAGATACCCAGTTAATGTTAAAAAGAAATGACATGATTTTTTTTTCATTTCCACACTTGAGCAATTATGCATTATTACTTTTTCTACTCTGTCCTGATAAACCAGATATCATAGCCTGTGAAAGAGTGTGAGTTTATGATTGCATTAAATTATGTTTAGGTTTTAGTGTTGATTTTAGAGGTGAAAGAGATTTCCAAACCTGTCCTTGGAAAAGTTGCCACATCAAAGAAAGAAAGAAAGAAAGAAAGAAAGAAAGAAAGAAAAGACACCCACGCATAATGCAGTATTGATTGGTGCTTAAATCAGTTTGATAACAGCTTTGTCAAATCAGCTCTTTTAACAATCAGATTAGAGCTTTTAGTACAATCGATCGGGAGGGATTTCAAATCTACAAGATGACAGTTACAGAGGAGCACATAGCTAGAGCCTGGCCACCCATGAAAAGGATCTAAGCCTGCATTCGCTGTTCACAATCACTTTTCTTCTACAGGGCTGCTACTATACAGAAAGACAATCTGACAGCAATTGCTGGAACAACAGGAATATAGCGAGAAATGATAACCAGTAGGGTTGGGTACCGAGACCCGGTGCTTATACGGCACTGGTACCTTAACGACCGTTATCTACCAGACCAAATAGCAACACGGATTTCAGTGCCTCATTTTGGTGCCACTTAAATGCCTGCGCTTCTCTCTGATGCTCCTAAACGGACGTTAGAGGCAACCGAAACATCGCTGCATGTCCCGCTAGTTAACACTACACCTGACAGCAGGTAACGTTAGCCTACCTTTAGCTAGCAGCTGGATAAAACACGGTTAAAATGCTGACAGCTAAACGGTGTAAAGTGTGACTGTATTTCACTGTAGAGGATTCCAATACCGGGACGTAACAGTCCGCAGCTGCCGTTGTCGGAAAAACAACACGGACGTTGCGTTCACTTGAAACTCGCCTCCCCAGCCTCGTGCTGCATTCAAAGTTATTGTAAAATACCCTTTTCCCATCCAGTGGTTGTTTTTGTCGTTTAACAGGAATTTTACTGGTGAAATAAATTATTGTTATAAGTTAGTTATTACATTTTTAATTATTTAATTTTGACCTTGTGGCCTTAGCAATAAACAAGCCGTTCTTTAATGTTGCCGTGTGGTTTTGTGCTCCTTTTAGTTTTAAAAGTATCGTTTTACCACCGGGATCGGGAAAAACTCCCAATTTTTATCAGTACATCACACAGACGTGACAGCCTCCTTTGCACACATGAGAAGCTAAAAGAAACATTATTCTACTCTGTGTTCCCGGACGATAGAGGACATGCAACAGAGATCAACTTGTCAGTTCACGCGTGTCTGGCAGAACAATACCATGATATCGATTTGTGCAGCTGAATCTGAATCAGTGTCATGCACTGTGACATCCAGATGAAACAAATGCCACCTGAAATGTCACGTACGGTAAATAAGGACAATCCCACAGCGGCCAAATCATTACAAAATAAAACAAGGTTACCACAATTTACACTTAAAGCACAAGGTGTTATTCTGTTGCATCCATTATTTCAGTATGTTGGGTTAGCATGCATCTGGGATGAATTAAAAGTGGCTTTACGAGTCACCACATCAGTTGGCGAAATGGAGCTCGAGAATGGAGGTATTCACTGGTAATTGCCGGTATTCTTTATATTCGATGTTGAAAGGTACTCTCTTGAGCTATAATTCTGGTTGCCAAGTCAGCGAGAGGCGACTGTGAGACTGCGCTAGCTTGTCTCTTGGGCTTCTTAATTGGCTTTGTTATTGCAGACCTGTGCAGGGTGAAGGCAGCGCGAGAGAATCTGGGCTTTGGTATATAAGATGCAGAGCTTTCAACTGTGACCCTCCTCCCACGGGCAGAGTGTTCACAGCTGCTCTCTCTGGAGAAGGTGACCTGGCTTTGGATCCCTCTCTGTGCTTCTCCCAGCGGACCCCCAACCCCCACCCACCCATCCTCTCCCGCCCCTCTCGTTCACTCCTCTCCTCTCAGAGGTCATTTTCTACACCATCATTGAGTTTTCTCCTGCCCCCCCAACCACCTTCTTTTTCTCCTTCTTTTTCTCAGCACCCATTCGTTCGTTTGGCCCAGCAGGGTGCCGCTAATTCTCTTCGCTCTGCAAATTTCCACACTTTTCCAGCGTGGGATGCCAGCACCTCTTCAGTGCCTCACTCTCTGGCATCATCACCCCTCCCACCAACACACACAAACACACACACTAATGCTGCATATGAAACAAAATTCCACACCGGCTCGACCCCACACTTACTAAGCTTTTTAGAAGAAGGGAGAGAACAGGAGTGACGTACGTGACTGTCATAACAAAACAGCCCTGTATTATTTTGGGTCCTGCCACAGAGGCATTTGACATATCTTACGGTTTAGAGATGTTCACTGAGCAATTATTCTGCTGACCACTCCTTTCAAAAGCTTACTGTAAGAATAAATGATTCTCTGGCACTAGCAGCGAGCTTTCAGTGAAGCAGGTCTCAATGTATGCGTTTGTGGTGTTTGAGTTTAAAAGAGAGATGAAGCACAAAGCGGTTTACGGTGTTAGGGCAACGCAATAATGTGCAAAAGCAACCAACTCCCTATTGTAAGTTGGTTCTTGACCCATTTAGTATTACAGCTTATCATTTGCGGCCATGAAGCTTCATTTCACTATAATGTGTACAACTGTGCTTCCTTGTGTATAATGCACACAATGAATGTAGACGGGGAAAAAAACGAACCACATGAGATACATTTTTAATTCAACTTTGCAATGGCATGGACTTCTAAAGAGCTTTCAAGTAGAATATAGTGTACATTTAACTTGATTATGCAGCATTAGTCTATTTATTACGAGGATACTGCTTTTGAGCTGTCACAGCTAAGGCTGTCTCCTTCCTTGTAAACACAGCTTTGGAGTCCGTTTGTGGAATTAAAGTTGCAAATGAACGTTCCTAGAACAGACCAAGACAGGGGTGTCAGAAACATTTTACTGTACATTAATGCTTCTTGTTGGGTGTATTAAGTGATCTTGATGTCTTGTTCAGTTTAAGCTACCCTGCATAATATATAGTTAAATTCCAAAAGATGAGAAGCGCTAAACTATTCTACACAGATAAATGGCTTTGTTTATGAAGAATATAATTTACAAAGAAACTAAATAGATATGTAGAATGTAAGAACTCCCCATTAACACAGATTATTTTCACATTTTGTGTTTGGATTAAATACATTTTAAAAATATATATTATGTGTTTGCTTTAGAGGTGCTGTTTTTTAACTTTAGACCCCCCTGCTTTCAGTCTTTATGCTAATCTAATTGCTAATCTGGCTACAGCTCGGAACATAACGCAAAGCATGAGAGTGGTATCAACGGGAAAACAAAAAAAAGGGTATATTTTCCAAAATGTCCAACTATTCCTTTTAAATACTGCAACAACAAAAAAAAAATGTAAAAAGGTTTTAAAAACTGTATAAAAGCATCTGATCGCTTAAGTGATATAAGCTGTAATTACTGTACATGCTGGTGACAATAAACTCAGAATGATGGGCACACAGAGTATGGCTGCAAATGGATGTCAGTATTGATATCCTGCCTCTAGTGAATACTACTGATGTGCATCAGCAGCAGTCACATCTGCAGAGTATGAATACAGCTAGATTTTGTCTGAAAGGAATGAATGTTTGGCTTTTCAGCTGTTTAGGGCTCTTGTTGCAGGCTGATAAAGAATCAGGACCCATTTACAAGGTCTTGGTTGTTAATTTGGTGGAGTTTTGGTACAAGCTGGTATGATTTCAAAACATGAAACATTGTTAAATGGGTATCAGACAGTTAAATACTAAAGCGTAGAGCTGCAGCAATTTTTCGATTAGTTGATCGACATCAAGTCGGCGGAAATTAATTGGCCATTATTTTAGTAATTTTTTTTTTTTAAAGGAAAAAAACATTTTCTGGTTTCATGCTTCTTAAATGTAAGAATTTGATGCTTTTCTTTGTCATACGTGATACTGAATAGCTTTGAGATTTTGGTACAGTCGATTGAATTAAACACACTGTTTGAAGACGTCAGCTTGGGCTCTGGGAACATACACTGCACTGCACACACACACACACACACACCTCTAATTCTTCATTTAAACATCTCCTGTATGATCTCTGTCTAACATTTCAAAAAAATCCTTTTGTAATTAGGTTCCTCAGCTTAAATTCCTTTTTGTTCTCCATTTCTACAGTGGCTTCCTCCTGCCACACCAGTGAAACCAACCACAGAGGTAAAAGCAATCATCTGAAAAGCACTCAGCGAGGCCAGAAACTTGATCATGTTTCAGCTAGGACACATTCATTACAAATGCAGCATAAGTCTGCATTAATGAGCTAGAAAATGGCAAGCGATCAAATCTGTGTAACCTATGGAAAGAGGAGCTAAGGTAGGACTGATTAGTGGAGTGTCAGACAAGACTAGGGTGGTGGTGCGGGGGTGTTCAGGTAGAGGAAACCACTGGTTTAAGGCCTGTAAGCTTCTGTCTTGTGTTAATCATGACCTCACATTAGCACATCGTAATTCACTTTCACAGTGTCTCCTGAACAAGAGAAGCTCCTCCATTAGACGTGCATACAGCCGTACAACAATAGGCCTGTTGAATAGTTTTCAAAAATTCCTTTAAATGTCTCGAGCAGTGCTTCAAGCGGTCATTGACGCAATGCTCTTACCCAGAGAACAGCCTTTGTGCCAAGTCTATTGTATGAGGCCGATATTTAGAGCAGGCCAGCCTAAAAATCAATATCCACTGTCACCAGATGAATGAAATGTCTTTACTGAATATGCCAAATAGAGCAGCGCCAGATAACAATTTGAGCCCAATTGTTTGGTTAAGAGGGACGATCGATGTGATTGGTGTAGGGTTTTAGTACTTCTTAAACAGAGACATTGTGTGACGTGTGGTTTAATATGTGCGTGAAGTGTAGGAGGAATTAAGATACAATAATGTTAGACTAAAGGTGAGGATTCTCAACACAAACAACAAATTTAAATACATTTTCGAATAATGGCATGAGTGTTTCATTGCTGGCTTACTTACCGAGGCGATGTTAAGTGTCAAAATCATGACCTGTAGCCTTAAAGATGCATTTTGCACTGGCAACTAGATGTTGTTTAAAGTAAATTACACATTATTTGTATCCCGGTTAAAGAGCAATTAGTGAATTGTTAAGTGGTGTCTTTGACACTTGAGGCTAAAAGGTATTCACTCTTGTTTTGCAACTGTGCTCGTCATACACAGCGCTACCCTCAATCGTGAATAAACAAGGGAATTTTTTACATGGGGTTTTGGTAATCCACTCAAATGAGAAATTAAATATTCCATTTTCTTTGAGAGAATCTCCTGCATATATTTGTTATGCAAAAAGTAAATTGGTGTGTATATCAGCTCCCAGCTGTGTTGTTGTCCATGTCTGTTCAGAGATATCGCAGCAGGAGACCCCGTCAACATCATGGAACTAATTTGATTTATGACATGCTGTATGCTAATGCATTGTTTCAAGGGGGCGTATTTCTCAACACAAAGACAAAAATGCTGGGAGAATAAATGTACTTTGCATTTTGATAACTAAAGATGATTAAGCGTTTTTAGTTCTATTAGGAATGTGCTACACAAACATCAACATCAGTCCGCATCAAATGGCTTTTATTTTCCTAGTACTGTTGGTATGACCGTTGTAGCCTTCAGTAATCCCGTCTGTAGGGAAGAGGGTTAGTATGCAGAACATGTGAAGACTGATTGCATTCTTATGCAGTGAAGCACATTAGCCAACCTTTGCCTTCCCCCTAGAAGCTATTCATAGCCCCGTTTTGATTGTTTAATTCATGTCAGAGTTTAGTTTTTCTTTTTTCCACGAAGGCTATACAAGAGGCTATTTACTCTCAATGGGCCTCATTCACCAATATCTTCCTAAGTTTTCTCTTAAATATGTTCTTAAGAAGGTTCCTAAGAAAAGTCTACGCGTGTTCTTAAACAGCAGAATTGTTTGCATCTGTGTTCTTAGGATTGATGAATCCCACGTCTTCGTAACTGAAAGCGCGTGCCAGTTGTTCCTAATTAGCATAAGAAAACGCCCCGCAAATTCCCATATAAGGACATGACACTTCCTGTGCACCTCCTGGGAGACAGGTTTTCGGAGATTGTCGGAGCCGCGGTGGAGGAAGTACTGAATCTCAGTACTTAAATAAAAGTACAAATAACCAGAGACATATTTACTTTAGTAAAAGTATAAGGTGTCCACTACCACAAACAAGGCCTGGCTTTTAAAAAAAGTTCCTATCCTAACCAGCATAAAACGGAAATGTGTTGTTAGAATCGGAATGCGGTTGGTTTTATTCATGGATGTATTTTATTTTCTTTAACCATGCAAGTAAGCAAATAAAGTGTGTGAAGCAGCGCAAATGGGGAGATGTGAAGAGGTCCAGCCAAATAAATAAGATATGAATGCGTCTTACGCAGCCTGGCAGAGGAGTAAACGACGCTGTGGTGAGAAATAGATATAGCAACTTTGATTTAAAAATGGGAATAATAAAAACAAACGTTTTCATTTTCACTTTTACCGGGGGCTGTATTACCGAGGGTCAGCGGCGCTGCGCCCGGGCTCTGGAGCACCAGAGCCGGCTTGGATCAGCGGTGCCCCATATATACAGTATCTACGGCAACCAAACTTTACTGGTGAGACAAACGTGTGACGGTCAGGAAGACGTTTTGGCAGGGGGGAAACTGATCAGAAAATGTAACGGGACGTTGTAGTAATGTAGTGGAGTAGAAAGTATAGATAATTGCTGCAAAATGTAACAAAGTAAAAGTCAAAAGTAGGCTATGCACTATTGAGTCTACTTAAGTAAAGTACAGATACGTGAAAAATTTACTTAAGTACAGTTATGACGAATTTGTACTTTGTTACATTCTACCACTGCATTTTGGCCCTATAAATAGCGATCAATCACCAAATAACGCAAGATTTAATCAGTTTAATTGCTGATGTAAATTGCAGTGTTAGTGTTTATTTTGCATACTATATATTTTTCAACAAATGATCAGAAATACATTACAGTACAATACTATCATTGTAAACGACTGTAGAATTAGATCAAATGCAGTAAGCAATCATTTGGAGCAAATTGTCATCACTCAAATGTGCGTAAGAGTGCTTTACAGTGTTCGTAGATTTTGTTCTTAGCTAAGAACAAATCCAATTTAAGAAAACAGTGAATGCCAGAATCTTCGTAAAAAGTTCGTAAGAAGGGTTTAAGAACACATTTCTTCGTAAGAACGGTTGGTGAATGAGGCCCAATAAGATTCAATTTTTTTCCTACAGCTGAAGCCGCACACAGCTATGCAGCCGCAAGGCACCACCTATGTCAGACGCGTATGCATCATACAGATGTCTTCTTGCTGTAATACTGCTCCCGTTGCCAAACGCTTATACTTTTACTCTTTGCACACATTTTCCAAAAACTTTAGAGGGTTAGTGCACAAGCTGCATATGAGCAAATATTTATTCCAGTTGTAAAATAATCAATATGTCAGCTAAAGTACATTCTTGCTGTTTAATAGTGTAGTGTTTTTTGCATAAAATTATTTTTCGGTGGTATTCTCCATAAAAGTCCAGATCAAAGTTCTGGGTCATGTGTTTTAATGTTAGTCTTTTGAACTTTAACAGAAATAATTATATTTTTCTCCGACACTGCACAGTCATTGTTCCTAATAAGCTATATTGAGCAGAGCAGCTTGTTAGCTCTTATGCTGTTGCTAAAACAAACATTTGTTGCTTATATATGGATCATTAGCAAGTATGAAGTGGTGGTGATGTAAAGTACAACCATAAAGTAGGTGCAATTGAATTAGTCAGAAACTCATCTCTAACACATGCTGACCTTTTTTTTATAGGTTACCCAAAAGAGGAAAGGAATTACTTTTGTCCTACTTTTAGTTTCCATACAAGAATAATCTCATAATCTTATTTGATGAGTCTATAAATGGGGGTGCATTGGTTAGTTTAGCTGGGTTTAAAGTCAAGGTTTAAACAGAATAAACATGACAAGTGGAAGTTTGGAATACTATCATTTTTTTTACTAATATCATATTTTGCGCATCATTTGCCACTTCAGATTGGTGTTAATCTGTAATCGTGCTGGCCATTACGATACATACTGTAGATCTAGCAGGCTTCGTGCTTTTTGTGAAGATGCTTGTGGAATAATGTGCATATTTGAAAGTGATTTTCAACGATGGATCTCAAATGTTAACTCCGCCATGCTGCAAATTTCCACAACCTTTGCAAGTTCACTGATTCCAGCTTTTCCCGACGCGCTTCCCACACACCTGCTTTATCCACGCCATTTACAATTCCATCATTTCCTGTGCAGCATTTCACAGATCCTCGTAGAAAATGAAATGGCATGGAGGTAATGTCACATACCGTACTATGACTAAACCACATCTGGTGAAGCTGCTCCCGAGGACTGACGTGTTACCTTGCATTCCTTTTTATCAAAACAGCTCAACATTGAAATAATGTACACGCCATAGGTTGTATCGGGTTCATGTGAGCTATAGTGAAGGCAAGTTGTTTGCACATTTAACTTGGCGCTTGCAGGAAAAGATTGCAACATGAAAGCACAATCCCTCTCAGTGATCGTACCAATACAAAGGTGCTGTGTTCTGGGCTATCGATACCGTCATGCTCAGCTGAAAGATAAGTTCCTTCATGATGGAGCTGCATGCTCTGTGCTCCACCGCTCCCTGGGCGGTGGGGCTGTTTCAGGACAGAGGCAGTGAGTAATACCGCATGCTGGCTCTCATTGCAGCCGATTACTTATCTATTGATTGAAGCCAGCGTTGTGCAGATGGATGCCTTTGGAGCTTGACAAGTGCTTTAACAACCCCGGAACCTAATGCTCCTTAACGTCACTCTGGGTCCATGTTAAATAATGTCCCGTCTCTAAGTCACCAGGATTCACTCACGGTCAATCCCAGCAACGGAAAAGGAATCCATCTTGATTGGTTGTCTTCAGGCCAAAAGATCTATGGCCGCAATTACATGTAGCCTCTCCTCGCAGCAGCTGGTGAGATGTAATAAATAGCATTAAGGACTGTGAAAATCCTTTAAATACACTTTCCTCCTTCTCTTCCTGCTTGACAGTTGGAAAGAGCAATGAATTCCCAGCGATCGTTGAAAGCAGCCTGCAAGAAGCAGAACGCTGTTTCTCCTGCTTATCACATTCACTTAAGCTGCTCTGGAGATTCAGTCTCGCATGCACTCAAATGTGTACACACACCCACACACACCCCGTAACGGGTGCCAGCCTTTTTCTTTTTTTATTGTTCATACGAGGCAGGCGATAAAGTGCAGTGCAGCGCCCGGCTCTTTGTCCTGTTGACGGCTTCTCTCACATGAAAACGTACCTCAAAACAGCTGATTGCTTTACTTACTGATGGACTCCTGCATTTGGACATTTGAACCACATGTTTATCTTCATCTAGGTTCTGGCACTTGTCCATCACAGCTCCCTAACAAGTAGACTCGGGCCAGCCAAGTCAATCAGTTGTATAATCTCAAAATGGTAAAGGCCGACACAGCCAGACGAATGTGTCAAGTGAGTCACGACTCATCTGAAACATCAGGCTTAATATGTTTTCATGTCAAGTTGTAAAGCAGCCTGAAATGCACAGGCAGTCCTACCGTTTTATTTGTTGGAGCTGGAGCCAATACCGATGGTTGTGCAACAACCGAGCTTCTATCGAGTTTATTTTTCAGATATCGGCTGAGTTTCAAACCTAATCATCAAAGGCTGGACAACCCTGCTGCCTGAATTTTTCATGTTTTCTAAGTATACAAATCATACCTCTTCTATTTTATAGCTCTACGTTGACCTTTTTTTCTCAATGTGCTCTACATAGATAAATGAAAACAGACCTGGTGACAAAGCACAAGCCGAGATGGGGCCCGTTATCATCTTGGATGCTTTAGCGTCAAAGAACATTTTCATACCAAGGGCATATCGGCACCCACAACAAGGAGTTTTTTCTGCCTTAATCTGTGTCTCTTGCTGTCAGCAGCAGCACAGCCAGACACCTTATTCTCAAGTCTGCAGCGTCTGTCATTGCTTAATGTGTTGTCCTTGCTAATGTTTGTAGTTTGACGTGTGACAAAGAAATGTTTTGATTAATTGGAGTCTGTAGCACAAAATTATTTTTGCTATTTGGAACGCACATGCAACTCCAGACTAGGTATGCACTGTCCTGTAAAAACATATTTTGCACTGGACAAACTGTCATGGTATTTGAATGATTGTTGGTGCAGCGTAGAAGATGCTCTTTTTATAGCTGCTGTTTATTTCCCAATGAAGATGTCAAATCTGTTGCTGTGAAAAAAGGCTGGAATGTACAATGTTGTGTATTTTTATTGAACTGGCTTTTGTGCCGTTCGCCCTTTTTATTAAATCTAATTCAAGCTTTATTAATTTCCAAACAATTCTTACAGGGATTCAAAGGAGGAGGATCATTTTTAATCAAACATCAAAGCAGCTCATTTTCATAGAGCAACCCTTTGGTGTAGAACTTGGAATAGGATTTCTGTGTTAGTTCAGGATGTTATTGCTTTCTTGCCTCGTTTTTTTTTTTATTTTTGGCAAGATTACAATTTATTTCAAACTCTCTCTCACACAATTTTGATCACTCAAGGGTGCTTTCCATTTGCACTTTAGCAAAGCGCAGGAACAAACTCCCTCTGAGAGTGTCTGGTCTTCACTTAACCACAAGCTTGAAAATAGCTGGATACCGTGGCCTGTCTATAAAAGAATACAGCGATAACTGAATATCCTGCTGAACTAGACCAGTTGTTATCTCCACTCTCTCATTTACCATAGATTTGCCTTGATGATTTCCGGCTGAAAATCAATGATTCACTCACTTTCAGAATAGCGGCTCCTCTGAGGGTGTTGGCTAGGTTCTCCCAGTGGAAATGATTTCAATCAAGAGGCGTGTGAATTCTCAGGCTTTTTACAATCGAATGGAACACTGTAATAAATTGGACAAATAAGTCATTTCTGTGTAGAAGATGGATTTAAATTGAATCATGTTGTGGCCTCTCAGCACACATGCATTCTCTGACACATGCTTTACATACACAGATGTACAAACACTATACATGCACACATATTTGCCCACTGGCTCTGCAGGTGCAATAGCTGGCAACGTTTTTGCTTTCTGCTTACATTAGTTAAGAATACCGAGAGGCTGAGGCTCTCGGCACCTGAATAAGGTGGTGTAATACTAAAGGCTATTCCCACATACATACGGCACTTAACAGTGTTGACCTTTATCAACTTTAGGACTGCATTTGCAATACTTGCAGTTTATAGCGTCAGAGGGAGAGAAATGAAAGGAGGGGGAGAGCCAACATCTAGAAACCTAGCAACCTTCAGAGAAGGTGGGCCATGTAAAAGCTTTTGTAAGTCTGCCAAATATGTTGGATTGGTTTTCTGCAGTGCTGCACTGTTATGCTTGATATTATTCATCCCAGTAGGAAAGTAATCACATTACTATTCGCTAAATGTTCTGAGTTTTTGACATATCATATTGCGTAACTTCATAGTACTGAATTTATAACCGTCTTCATCAAAAGACACTGCCAAAAGTCAAACGTCTTCTTTTGTTGGTTAGACTTCAAGCCGCTGTTTTGGTATATAAATCTGTTCATTATCATTTTTCTTTTTTTCCTGACTGAACACTGTCATGAGCCTACATGATTTTATTCTATTTTTAAATATGCCTCAAAACGGCTTTTTATAACATGTCAGCATGACCCTGATGTCAGAAACCATTGGTATTGTTTCTAAGTTAGTTGTCTGACATTTTTGTCTAAAGGGGAAAAGTGTACAATTAATTTTACAGCTAAAGGATGTAATGTAATGGTGCTTTAATCCTGTAAAACCACTAAGACGTGCTGGCAATTTTAATCCCATATTACCATTCAAATAAGAGAATGTGTTATCCGGCAGGACTAATCTTCAATCGTAACACATGTCGTGCACATGTGTTCCAGCTAAAGCCTAGACGTGTCTTGATTGGACTGTTGCTCTCCTTTCCTGCTGAGATGACCGAAATCATAGAGGCACAGTGGACAAGGGTTAGCAGTGCAAGTGGCTCTGAACTGTTGAATAGACTAGGGCTACATTCACACTAGTACGTTTTTGTTTAAAAAAAAGCATATTTTTTCTGTTTACGAGCCCTTAAAACGGAGACATTTGGAAACGCTCCTGACCCCGTTAAGATTTGAAAACTCCGGGATTGCGTTGTAGTCTGGACAGGCAGAAATGGAGACCTTGGGAAATGACGATGCAGACACCTACAGTCAGTCAGTCTCATCAGTTAGGTAGGCTTGCATACCTTTCATTAACAGTTCCATCTCATTGTCAGTCCAAGCAAATACATCCCTAGTCTTTTGTTGTTGTTCTTTCTCAAACGTATTTTCTATATTTTCAACTTATACATTTATGATTTTCAACCGCAGAGTAACGCTGTACAACCTGCTTCCTGTTTACACTGTGTAAGCGAATGGTCATGTGATATGCTTTTTCAGACGTGTATGGAAAGCGATAATTTCTAATACGGAGCCTTAACGCTTGTGTGGACGGATATTGTTTTTGTTTTTTTGTGTGGATGTAGCCTCACTATTAGCCCTATGTCATGATTTGTTATAAGCAAAATGGGAGCTGTCCATGACTGACCAATTTTGACCAAATAGGTCATGGAGTCTTAACTGTGGATCTAAGCATGTAGTCTTTGGCTGTGCAGAAATCTTGTTGCAGGCCTGTTTTTTTTTTTTTTATATTAATGAAGGACTTGCTGCTCCTAGCCAGGTGGAAGCGGTGCAGTAATAAATGTGGCCCAATATATCATCCGCAGCACATTACAGGGGAGCTGGGGGTGATTATTCATGCCGGCAGGGGCATGAACAGACCTTTCAGGGGTTCATGGGCTCAAACTTTGAAAAGGGCGTCTCCCTCATCTTTCTCAACAGGGTAGGTAGAGTCTCCCCGTGTCTCTGATGTTGTTGGCTCAACTTATCTCATAATGAATGCAGTGAAATCTATAATACTTGGTTAGTGGGAAATATGCAGATTTTCTTTGTTTTTTTCCCCAGCTGATTATTTGATGAGTCTGGAGGTTTTCACATGTATTTATCAAGGTCCTTTGTTTGTTTTCATGCTCTTACCATAATCATCATTGTATTCTTTAACCTTAATCATCAATGTCAAACACAGTAGCATGCAATTTGTAGTGTTTACGTTGCATTGTGAAGTCTTCTGCGATTGTGTAGACCATTCTATTAAGCCTCACTGAATCTTAAATCCCAGAATTAGCTTCTCAGACGGGTGTAATCAAGACTGCAATTACCGTACTTGCACTGAATCAACTTTTTTTTTTTTTTTTTCATCAGCCACATTCTTGGGCTAAATTACAGCCGGCACTTCTACAGTCATTTAGTCAGGGGCCAGGAAATGATGGTATTGTGAGCAGCGGGACGCGGGGTGAAGGTAGATGGGGCGTTATGTTTGGAGCAGCCTGTGTTTATTGTCTGTTTGTGGCTATCACCGACAGATGAGGCACAACAGCTGGCCCTAATGCGTGTTGGGTAGGATCAGCTCGGCCCAGTCACAGCACATCAATAGACCCATACGTTAGCTGACAGGGAGAGCACTAAACTGTGCTCGTCTAGCAGGTGTCATGGGCCCGGCCCCAGCACAGGTGATAGAAAAATAGGCAATCTGTCTTTCCACTGCAGGGGTAGGGGTGGGTGGGGGGTCGGGTTGCCACCGGACATCAGATCTCTGATCCTTCACGACGACAAAAAACAAAAGGGCTGTTTTACACAATGACAAACATTCATAACCCTCGACCAGCAGCGCTTCTCTCAAACAACTGGAGGGAGCAGCCAGGTGGTTGCCGTGCCGCAGTGTCAGGCCGGATGTGTCACTTATGATCAGTCCTCATGTTACAGAT
This sequence comes from Perca fluviatilis, assembly GCF_010015445.1. NCBI lineage: Eukaryota > Metazoa > Chordata > Actinopteri > Perciformes > Percidae > Perca > Perca fluviatilis. The sequence goes on along the minus strand of NC_053121.1, from coordinate 16,048,014 downwards.
ATATTGTACGTTGCAATGTAGATATATAACCGTTTCATTACTCAAGCCCGTCTGTTACTACAATGCTTAGTCTCATGTCACCATTTAGGTTTGAAGCACCTTCTTTTTGCATGGTGACCTTGTATATGATTGCGTTCAGTGACGGGCTATAATTTGATCAAAATGGAACAAAGAGGAATTTAGTTGTAAGCATTGTAGGGAGTGTTGTGTGTGTTCCAAAAGCTCCATACTACTGGAAATTACAAGCCTCACTGACTTGTAATTTGTTCCAGAAAAAAATAAACCTGTTCAGTAGAAGTGAATCATTACAATTAAAATTTTTATAAAAGTGACTTTAAACAGATGATTACGTCCTCTGATGTGATTATTTTTCAACTACAAGATACTAATATTTTCAAAATTACTAGTTTAATAGTAATGATGTTGATAATACTAGTATGCATATTTGTACTGTTTTAATGGCGTAATAGATCTAACACTCTTGCCATTTACCCTGGAAACCTAAATCTATGCAGCTTAGACCAGATAATAACCACAGTGCATTTATTACAAATGTACTAAATTACACAACTAAAGCAGCAAAGTATTGAATAGATGATACCGCAGTATTATTTTTAACAGATGGGTTTCATCATTAAATTTGAAGAGAGAAAAAAATACAATCAATCCTGCTTTTATCTGCTGAGACACGGTGACAAGTGCTTTAACAGTTCAGTCATTTGTCCAGAGGATCTTAGAAATTGTGACAATAATATGACAGTGCTGTCTGTGAAACATAATTCTGTCTAAAATATCTTTATTCTGCACTTTGTTGTTTATCACTCCTTTCCTTTGTATTTTACCACTGTGGGGGCTCATATTAAGCCACAGAACAAGTCTTAATTTACAGTTGTAAGAAAAACTTGTATTCCCTATGCACAAGACTTTGTCTCTGTCACATTAGTAAGCTTTACAGGTAAACTCATTTTGAGTTTGTGCTGCACACAGGACAGTAGGTATCACTCCACATCTCTGGACTTGAACGCACCATCAAGACAGATTTTTGTTTTCGGTCTTTGGTCTCATAACCACGTAATGCCGATTGGATTTCTCAAAAACAAATGCTGTTCACTGTTTAATTGTTAAACTAGATGGAAGATGATTGGTGAACAGCAGTCTACTTACTAATTACTTCTTAAAAGTTAAATTTGTTTGTTTTCCCCCTTTTTGAATAGTTTTTTAATTTATCTTTTATTGCTATTTATTGGTTATTCTTATTCTGTCCATTGTCATTTTATGTCTGTTATTGTCTTTTTGTCATGTTACAGTGATGAATTGAACTTGCATTGAATATTAATTTAATCTTCAGTTTTGTAGCCAAGGTGCATGTAAATAAGACCATTTTGGATTTGTTGAAAGGCATATTTATTTACTAGCAGTAAAAACATCAAGTAGGCAGCTCTATTAGCAGAATTTAGATTTTGTTACATAAATTGCTACATGTTTTGGTTTAGTCTGTTCTGGTTTCCTCACTGTCTTAAAGCCTGTCTTCACTCATGCACTACTGACAGACTGGCAGTGGTCTGCCCACATTTTCTCTGTGTGGGCAGGCGTTTACCTGGATGCCAAACAATGTCCTGCTTTATACGAGGAAGTGGCCCATTATTTAGACAGAGAGTATCTAGTGAAATAAGGCCTGTCACGCTAAATTTAGTCAGACTAACATTTTCCCTTTTCAAATTCTTAGTTGGCATTAAAACCAAATTCACCGGGTGGTTCCTTCGTACACAGCCCGTCAGTCGTCACCTGCCTTGAATTTCAAAGCAGTTCTCCAAAAATACCTGGAGTACCACTCCATTATCCAAATGACATTCAAATTCTCTGAGTGAGCCTATAGTTCGAGACTCCCATTTCCTTGGTAGTTTTACAGTCAAACAAGGAAAAGCCTAATTGCAGTTAGTCACAAGGGCTCTCTTTTCTATAACACATACAAGAAAGAACAAGGTAATATAATGACTCAATTTAGAATAAGTGTTCTTATTTTAGATTATGATCTTTTTTTTCCGTTAAAGCACTTTACCCTATTCTTCACACTTTTATACGCATTGGTCGACAGCCCTGATAAGCTGTCTCCACTAGACTCCCAGCTTGAAATCTATTGGTATATTTTCTTGGAGCAAAGTGCCTCTTTTCAGATATTTATTGCCAGTCACCTAATGCTTTGCTATTGTTCATGCACATTATTGGGTTGGATGTGTAAGCCATTTCTGTCCCTGTAATGTACTGTAGAGAGTGGCCATGAAGGCTCCTTATGGATTTGGGAAGGCAGGGGGGGAGGAATAACCCAGGCCAGCTATTATTGCCATTGTGAGGGAACCTGGGAGAAAGCTCTGTGGTCAACATGTAGGCCTATGCTATTATAACAAAGCAAACATGCTGTATTTTTCCTCAGTGTTCTTTAGTATCTACTGTATACACAAATGACTGATTTTAAAGGCCCAAGCCTCAATGGGAGGATCTCAAGGACAGCTTGAAGAATGTGTGTATTGTACATCAGGCCGTAACCCTTCTGCAAATGTGAGTGAGGGGAAAAAAACAGGCTTGGCCTTTGTTACAACTGCACTGACGACTTTGTTGTACTGACAGTGACTTGAACACAATTCATTTACAACCGATGTGGGAGTACTGGACTGCTTATCGTCCAGGAAAACGCGGTTATAGTGATTTTTCAGCTGGATTTTATTGACCGTTACAGAAAGGCATAGACCGTAGCGCAGATTGAACTGTGCGCAGAATCACCTGCATTACACTGGTATAATTGTAGTTTGTCTATTTAACTAAACTTTGTAAATGTTATTACATTCTGATATATTTAGCACTATACACACTACATCATTTTCATTTTCAGACTCCGCACAAGTTCAGTATGATGAATTTTGAAAGTGATTTTAAGTTTACTGCAGAACTTTAAAAAAAACAAAGTTTTAATCATCAAACATGTAAAAATAACATACCGTTTAACATGTTTACCACTCACTTTATATATATATTTTAAAATGGGATTCTTAAAACGATCAAATAAAAATTGATAAGAGTGCAGAGTAGAAATAAAGTAGAGAGATGAAGATTAAAATGTGCAGTACCTCCTGTACAATGAGAGCAGCTCCCTTGTTATCAGACGGTGCATGTCTTTAGCCCTTATTTGCGGTGAGGTGTTATTAGCGGCGCTGTCCCACCTCATCACATCATCTGTCAGAAGATCATCAGTTGCTGTAACAGCCCAGGAGGAGGATTCCTGTATGCTGCAGACACACACAACCTCGTGTCCCCAAAAGAGCAGGATAGTAACTAAGCATATTACTCGAGTACCAGTGTGGTTTGGATGTATTGAGTATTTGAGTATCTCCGTTGTTTGAGACTTTACATTGTCATTACATTATCTTTTTAAAGGAACACGGCGACTTATTGGGACTTTAGCTTATTCACCGTATCCCCCAGAGTTAGATGAGTCCATACATAGCCTTCTCATCTCCGTGTGTGTTGTAACTCTGTCTTATGCTGGAGCTTAGCCTAGCACAGATCCTGGTAACAGGTTCCAACTAGCCTACTGCTCCCAATAAGTGACAAAATAACGCCAACATGTTCCTATTTACATGTTGTGATTTGATTTTGATTTGCATTGCTACTCTCTGCTCGGGGCTTCTCAGGTGCTGCAAGCATATCACTCCGCCCAAGTAGCAGAAGTAGCACTGCTTCGCCTTCTGAGAATATAGTTCCCAGTATGTATGCGCACAACCGGCACATACGGATACTTCGCTAAAACTCAAGGCCGCGCCGCCTTTTGGGGGATAGAAAACAGACGGTCCCATAGAAGTCAATGCAATTTGACGTATGTTTGGATCATAATTTTGACAAATGTGTGTGGATTTTTTTCTTGTTAAACAGATGGTTTGTTTTATACATGTCTAATGTTTATATTGTATAACCTTGCCTGAACCTGAGCATTCACGATACCTTAATAAACTAAGTTTGATCGCCGCTGGTCTGGTCTATAGCCTGGAGCCAAAGCCCATCTATCAGGATCTATTTTAGGACATGGCAAGAGGACAAATCGAAGACCAGGGTTTTTGGATCTATTGTTGGTGCAACAAACTACTCCGTAACCTCTCGGCATAGTTATTAATTCAAAACAGTTTGTTTAAAGTAAAAGTTTGGAGTGATTTACATTTCCTAGGTTGTTATGCTGTTGTCATCTATGGGGAACGTGGGATTGTTTTCCCCTAAAAGTGGGCGTGAATCTGTTCAGAGACATTCTATCACGTTGCGCCGGTTGTGCGTATACAGTTAGAAGATGGCTGTGTCTCATGTGACCTTGTTATTTGTAGACGCTGTGACTATACAAATCACAACATGTAAATAGGAAAATGTTGGCGTTATTTTGTCACTTATTCGGAGCAGTAGGCTAGTTGGAACCGGTTACCTCCAGGATCTGTGCTAGGCTAAGCTACCAGTGGGGCCGTCGGACAGAGTTACAACACTCACGGAGATGAGAAGGGTATGTATGGACTCATCCAACTCTGGGGGATACGGTGAATAAGCTAAAGTCCCAATAAGTCTGCGTGTTCCTTTAAGAGAATGATAGCATTTGGTTTTTTTACATTACTACAAGTGTACTCACTGCTCACTTTGCAGATTTAAGATTTTACATACAACATATATAAAAAATACATAAATTATGATTCATTGCTATCGTTTAAACTACCCGGTAGTATATGAAGCAGTTAACCTGAGCACCCCATGGAGGTTTGAACCCTGCATACCAGCCCCTGAGTGGTAAGTAAGATAGTATGCTAATGTACTCACTGATTCAAAAGGCTACCTAGCTCCTTATGGCAAAATGGCTAAAGGTTGAGGGTGGAGTATGGCTGTCATCAAGATGTCTTGCATAGTAAACAAGTGATAGGTCTGTAAGTTAAACTAAAGCTGCATTGTGTACACAGTATGCAGCTTATGTTAGTGGAATGTGGATAAATCAGAAAGTTATAGTGCTATGTTTGCAAGTGCCTTAGCTTGGTAAAACATAACTAACATTAACTTACTAACAGCTAACTTGTCCTCTCTGGTAGACAAAGGGTGCTAAAATAATCGTTTGACGTGCTTAAATCTCCTGCCTGCCCCCTTCCCGATAAGCTAGCATGACATAGTTGGTACCAATGGATTCATTAGGTCTTCTAGTTTCATATAATACGGATACAAAGATTTGTTCTTGGATTGTATGAATCGATTTTGGATCTTTCAAATGAAAATCAATTTAAATTAATTTAAATCAGGTTGATTTTTTTATTTTTATTTTTTAAACCAAGCCCTAATTTAAAGGATACATGCGGTGATATTTTATAATTTTCTTATTGTCAACAAATCCCATGAAAAGACTAAAGCCAACAATACATTTATCCCATAATAATAAGTATTGTCTTTTTATCCAATGCCAGATATACTGCAGCTTACTCCTCTGTGCTAAGGAGCTCCATTGCTCCCAAATAATTGAAAAGAATAAATGACCCTGAGTCACATGTTCCCTCATTATCATGAATATGGGTACTGTAGTTTATTTAGAGTCAATCCCATGTACTCTGTCCCGGGGCCATAAATACTCTCCAGAGTGTCAAATGTGTATTAATCCACAGACTCATAGACATCAAAACTGCACTGAATGCACCTTGCACAACCTTGCACAATAGGTTTATCTACATCCTATCATTACTAGGGAAACAGTTGTACATTTTTACTCCAACTTATTGAAACGGTTGTACATTTTAGTTACAAATTATGTATATATTTTAAATATTGCTTGTGTAGTATTCAATTATTTAATGTATATTGTTTCCTATTTAATGTATACTCTGTATGTGAGCTGTGTGATATTTTGCTGCTGCAACACCGTTCAATAAATATCTATCTATCTATCTATCTATCTAGAAAACAGTCCCCAACAAATACTCTATGTATTCCTTTTAAAATAATGTTACCCAAAAATTTGTTTCCAGCCTTTTCAGTAAACTATTAAGCTTTTTTAGAAAACGAAATTTTACGTTTGTGACCTGTATTAAAGACTTACATATTTAGTCCTTGCCACAGAGAGAAAGGGAAAGTCAGAAAATATTGAGAGACAGACTAACATGTTGGTTTAAGGGTTTCACGGGAATTGTAAACTATAACCAAACTATAGAATATCGCCAGGCTTATCCTTTAAATACTACTTCTACTATTGGGAAATAAACAGTATATCTGTGACTCACTAAATTCTATTGCTTCTCCTGCTAATCACATAATCAATCAATTTCTTATTGGCTGAAATTTCCCTCCAGATTTTCTGCATTAAAACGTTCTATATAAACCAACCGAACACTTTTTAGGTATCTCTTAAAAGGAAATTGATGAGGTACAATAATGCATTTATTTTCTTAAGACGATGTTTCAGGAGTTGTCTGTCCCAGGTGTAGGGAATTTCATTGTGTAGGCATCAGCAGTCGGAGCCTATGGTAGCTTAAAGCCTAGACCATTACATCTGATCTGCAGGGTTAAGGCAGTACAAGCACTTTGCTCAAGTGTGGCCCCATCTCTTCCGATTCCCTCTTTTATACCAGCTTCAATGTTGTTAAAGCAAAATAAATTGGACTGTCTAGTAGAAATCAAGTAGCAACATCAGCTCCATTTTAGGAAGAGGTGCTTCTTCCAAAAAACGATTTGTATGCATGCATTGCTAAATCACAGACTTCAGTGTGTCTTTGCTATTGGTTGTGATGTCAGGAGGACTGGAAGGAGCTAAAAAAATAAATAAAAAATAAATAAAAATGGAGTGAATAATCAGAAAGCTGTTCAGGTTGAAATTAGTTCTCCTCGCTGCTTCTGCCTTCGACTGCTACCCTTTACACACGTGGAGTTCAAATGTGCCTTGCTTTGCAGGGAATCTTCATATCAGATAACCAGCTCTGTCTTTTATTGTAGTCAGGTTCACACTTATCTATACAATTACCGGTTACATTTCTCTTTTACGTCCGCCTCGGAGTCTTTGCCACTTGTGAACATGTTACATTGTGGTAAACACTTTTGTCTTTGGATAATGCTGCTGACACATGTCTGCAGTTCATGCAGTTGCAGCATTCATTATTCTCGTCATACTAATGGATTATAGAGGCGGGACTTGGCATTTGACGTTAGTCTCTGGAATATGGGAAATATAGAAAAAATGAAAGCTGTTACAAATAACATGTCTATTTGTCTATTTCATGGCTCATTAAGTGAGCAAGGGTATATTATCTAAATATATCTAGTGTAATTTAAACCTGGGATCAAACATTTTTATTATCCTAAAATCTGCCCACATCTCATTATGCAAATTAGTGTAGTGGAGCTAACGGACTTGATAACAACCATGGCACGTCCCAGGTCAAGCAAAGCAACAGGCGTTTTTGAAAGTGAACACTTGCTAGTAGCTACTGTTAAAATATAATGCGACTGTGTCGTCAAATTGTCAACCAATGAGTAGGGATGCACCGAATATTCGGATCCTCTGCACTTCGAAAATGGCCCAAAAGGGCATTTTCGGTTTTCGGCCGAAATACTTTTATCACCGAAACAATACGGCCGAAAATGTTGTGATGACTCAAAAAGAAACCACGACCTGCACGTGTGTCAGTACCCGATCCGTTCCACCTGCAAAGCGTCTCCTAAGCAAAGAGGTTGAGACGGACCACGGAGTGAAAACAATGAGAAGTAGGCTCTTATGTACTCTTATGTCAGGCCGATTATCGGCCGTGGGACAGTATGGCGAGGTGAGTGACTCAAATCTGTCCCGTGCCGTCGTCCGTCTGGGGGGCTGTTGGAGTTCATTTTGGCCGACCTGACATGTTCGGTCGGCGGCAGGGAAGTCGGGACTCACCCGGAAATGACGAGCGGAATGAGGTGACTACAGTCTCTCAAAATCTGATGAAAATCTTTTAAACTGACCTTTGTTGATCTGAAATGAAGACAGATTCATACAACTTGCATGGCCTATTTCTCGCTTAAAATGTTTTCAGAAACACGTTTCAGTGAACTATTTCAGTACAATATGAGATCGTATTCTGAACGGCCGCCATGACAGTCTGGCTCTGAATTTCCGGAGAAAACAAACCCATGTGACGCGTTCGTCCAATCAGCTGCCGGTTTTCATTTCTTGGGCAACAATACAGATTAGCGCCGCCTGCTGTTATAGAGATGTATTATGTCTCGTCTCCTCTCGTCTTTTTGGTCTGTTCTGTGGCAGTTTTTTGGAACTCGGGGACGCGACTGATCATATCGACGGGGTTTTCTGTCAACGGTCGCCCGTCGGCTATATGTGTCTACACCATTAGAGTCTGTCAGCACACGTTTCAGTGAGATCTATTCAGATCCTCTGCACTTCATCGCGACTGTACTTGATCCACGTTATAAAGACCATTACTTGGATGCGGAAATAAAGCACGGGAAATGATCCAGGCCGCGATGGATGCGGAGAACCCGCGCACGGAGCAGCGGCCAGCGCAGGAGGAGATCAGAGCGCAGAACAAAAGACTCGTCTCTCTGCACCAGATGAGGGGCATGCACCCTCGTTGTCTGATATGTTCAATGAAATCCTGCAAGAAAGTTCCTCAAATAATAATAATAGGTAAGCTATTCTGTTCTTAGGCTACTATATACTGTATGTGACTATCAGAATGTAGCCATATGCTACATATGCTAGATATTTTTTTAATTAAACTTTAATATTAATTTATACAATTGCAATGCCTTGATTTTAGTAAAGTTAGTACACAGTCATAGCCATAAATGCAGTGGTACTAATAATTGGCCTAATTTCTTTCAGTGTTTAGGTTTTCGGTCTTGGTTTGCTCTTCTACAGTTTTCGGTTTCGGCCAAGAATTTTCATTTCGGTGCATCCCTACCAGTGAGATTTCCCCTTCTGTACTTAAGCATGTGTTTGCCTTATCTTTACACTGTAGTGTTAGTGAGCCCAGTGGCTTAGTGTGTCACCGCTACAGTAAGTGCGGGTGGCTTGTTAAATTGGGAATTTGGTGCTGGCATACGGTTACAGTAATTAGAGTTGAACAGGTGATGCTTTATCTCAGCCTTGTTATGGATCATATCTTTGTTGTGGTGTTCTAATTCTCTGTCTAATGCTGAGGAGCCTCCATGCTCCGTCACACTAATTAGATGGCGCCAGTCATCCCCCATTTCTTTCCACCTGGATCTTTGCTGAGAGGAGGGTAAATGATTAGACGAGGAGGAGGAGGAAGAAACAGGCAGGTTGACATGGTGACAAGTGTCGCAGGGGGCCTCACGTTTACAATGGTTTGTGTCAAAAGCCTTTAGAAAAGCCTGAATAACTTCTGCCGAAATCAGCAGTTATACACTCTGCTGGTTTGTCATTTTGCCAAATTGAACCTTTTCTTTTTATTTTTTGGACGGTCTCTAAACTGTAGTGGGAACGTCTGGCATGTTGTGCACTGCGAGGCCATCTAAAAGCGAACGGGATAAATGAAATTGTAAAGCTCTCAAAGTAACAGTTGCAATTTGTAGTGTTTAGTTTAGTTTTCCAGCATCGTGAACAATATAGATTACTACCGATAGTGGCATTCTATTATTTTGAGGTTTATGGCTCTTGATCATTTTGGTCTGCTTGGCTTTCTCCAGTTCGAAATGTTGTAAAATGCAGTGTGTGTGAAACCTCATTTTAGCTCGAGGCATATCCGGTAATTAAAGGATTAACTTGGTAATCTAAATTGTCTCTTGTCTTTTCCTTCCTCCTCCCCCTGTTATTTCCTAACATCCATTTCAAAGATTTAAGAATGCCTTCTTTCCCTCCCCGTCTGCATTTCTGTTTCTTCCCAGTTCTTTAATCAACTTGTTTTTGGATAACCTCATTTCCGGCTAAGCGCAAGGGGAAGACAAATCCATGAGCGTGTGCGTGTCTTGGATGTCAAAGACTGCGACCGCGTCTGCCCCTCCCGACAGCTCAGGATACCTTTGGTTCCTTTGAGGGTTGCGTGTAGTTATTAACTCAAAATGTGTTTAAATCTCTGTGACTCTTTTAGAAAAGCATGTACTAAAACGCCAAACGGGTGAAGCTTTGAATAATCTGAGGCATTTACATCCTGAGTTTTGCTACAGCAAGGCATTTTAAATCTAGCTCTAAAATGAGCTACATCAATCTATCTAGTGTTTCTCATGGCTGCACAGGCTACTGTGCTTTGTGAATTTCTCAAAACATTCTGTAGCCTCTTGATTCATTTTTAAGAACCTCTGCAGAGGGATCTTGGAATTTATTTTTTGCTTTTTAGCTAAATATTTTTGCTTCGTTGGAGTGACTTTGTACACTCAGGGTAACATGCTAAATTAAATAGCAATAATAATAATAATAATAATAATAATAATAATACTGTGCTGTTTTTACAACACAAACACTCAAGGAGGAGCACTTTTCTAACTGAAAATGCAACTTGATCTTTGCCGTACATTTGAATTATGCATATTCAGTTTAAACTAAGCTCTTCATCTCTTGAGGAGGCGCTACTTAATGTGAGACCTTGATCAAAAGTTTATTTGTTCAAAAAGCAGCTGAATGCTCTCATACTTAATTTGGAATGCCCTAAAATGTGTAATGAAAGAGGACAGCATATATGTAACTTGAGTAAAATACCCAAGCTACTGTGGTGTCACTGAATTATGCAGGATGCAGAGTTTATTGGAGAGTCCCAACCAGTGATTAAACCACTACTGTAGAAAACGGATTGATTGAGAGACTGATTCAGCCATGAAACTGGCTTGTCCGTGGAAACATCTGGAAGTGAATGACGACAAAGCATCAGCTGTGGCACTTGAGCGATGAATATATTTCTTCCAATCTGGAGACTCTAAGCCCACACAGTGTTAATGATGCTTCTAAGAATAGGATTGTGGTTTCGGAATCACAGGTCTGACCGTGTAACGATTCAAATCAGAAAGATAAATGTGTCTCGTGTTCGCCCTCTTTGTGCTGTAATGTACACAAATTCCGACTCGCAGCTGTTGATCTTGTTTAACATCACTTTGAGCCATTTATTCACACACATTTGCACAAACAAATATACTCGCACACATGCAGCCGCTGTCATTAAAGCGCAGTTCTCAAAATGCCAGCTCTTTGACATTGACAGGAGCTTAAAAAGTGTCGGCGCTGGTGGGAAAGGTAGACGGCACAGCGTTTCTTCTCTGCTTGGACCACCCTGCTGAGGTGTCGCCTCAAATAGATGACAGGAAAAATTAATGAATAAAAGTCAACAAACCGAAATAAGCAGATGTGTAAGCTCCTGTTCAAAGGTGTAAGCCTCATTAAAGGTGCTGCTATCCTCCGTATTTACACAAATAACAGCTAACTTTTTTTTGCTTGTTTAATGACATCACTCAAAAAAAAAAAACTGCATTTAATCATTCAAAGTGCTGCCTGTTTAGAGTAGAGATGATTTATGTCGCTGGCTTTTGATGGCAATTCTCAAAGTTGACAACGTGACCAAAGCTTTAGGAACGCATCTATCATGGAAATATTCTCGACAGGGAACAGTGTAGGCAGCGTGTTATTAGTATCCTGGATTAATACATGCACACAGATGTACAGCCCTGCATCAATGTGCATACTTAGCAGCCAATTTTCTATTCATTTAAATGAGAGAAAATTGTAATAACATCATGTGTGGCATGTGTGAGACTGATTTACTTATTCACCCCCGTCCTCCCAGCTCCCACCTCTCCTTCTGTCCTTCACTCCCTGATATTTTATTTTTCTTAAGCCTCTCTGCATCCCTAACCACTGATGCAAACGTGATGTGATGAAGTTTGGGTTGCCATTCTCTCCTACATGTACAATGCATCCAAGCCAGTTTCTATACATAATAATAATAATAATAATAATAATAATAATAATAATAATAATAACAATACAATATAATATAAGTGGGGTTTGTTTGTTTTTTTACTGCCAGTGATTTATTGTTTTCCAGACCCCCCTTAATAACCACAGATATTGTAAGGTATCTGAATGCGTTGGTGTTTGAGCATATCTGCATGCATAATTCTGCATCTCCCATTGATCGAGAGACAGACAAAGCTGTCTCTGAGCAGTTATATCAATTTTTTCATGCTTGTGGTCTATATTTTGTGTAAGTGCACATGTTTTTTTCCAGGTGTGTGTGTGTGTTTCAGCTTCATGAATCTGTATGCTCGTGTACAGTATACAGGAGCATGTGTGTGTGTTTGACAGAGTTGTGTGTGTGTGTGTGTGTGTGTGTGTGTGTGTGTGTGTGTGTGTGTGTGTGTTTGAAGGATTTATTGTTGAAGCATGGTTGTCCCATTGAAAAATGTATTGTGAATCCCAGACATGCGGAGGAGTAAATATTTGTCATCTGGGGACAAACATACATCAGTCAGCCGTGCTCCATATTACATATGATGGTCGATGGAGCATTTTTTTTTTTTCTTTACACATCCCATTTCTGCTTCCTCCCCTGTGTTTGATCACTGCCAATACTACTGCTGTCTGCAGCAGGTCAGTATTTCAAAGTTCCCATACATAAACCCTAATATACATACATTATGTTTAGAGTACACCATACCACATAGAGATACTCTGGTATAAAAGCGTCCAGAAAGCCACTTGAGCAAACCCAAGCACTCAAACCAACAAAGTGGTTGTGACAAATTTTGATCTCGGCTTTGTTCTTAATGGCAGCTAAACATGAAATGGTTTAATATTCTGCGTAGTGATTTTAATTGAATTAATTTCAGAGGACATTGTAAGGTGCTGATGGTGTCATAAAACACTTGTTATAGCTGCTGTTCATCACTGTGATATAAATTATGCCCAGTGATTGCTCAATGATGCTTTCCTTCAGGGACATGACGTTGTAAAAAAAAAAATAAAATAAATAAATAAAATTGTAATTGGCTCCAAAGGGCAACGATGTGTTGGTGCCATGAGGGAGCAACACAAAAGATTGTTATTTTCTCTCCAGCTATGGTTTTTCTCCCTGCTGACATCCTGGTACTGTGGTGCATTCAGCAACTCTGTTCTCCAAGTAGATAATAAGGAGTGAAATTTAAAAATGAATGTTTAGATTACAAATGGCGATATCACAAGTCGACAGAATGGGGCACGCTGACACGAGCGGAGGAGAAGTTAGGATAATTATGAAGAATTTAATTTCAGAATAAGACTTGAGATTTGTACGTATACAAAAAAAAGACTCCCGGAAAGTAAGACAGTAAATGACATTAAAGTAAAAATCATTAAAAAAAAAAAAAAAAATATTGAAGATCGACGGTAACAAAAGATGTTTGCAAAGCTGCAACTCTTGTGAAAATCTAAACCTGCATGCTTTTTTAAAATGCAGTGGTGTGTGAATATATAGTTACAGCGGTTACAGGAATGTAACGTTTTTTTTTTTTTCAGATTTTTAAAAATATATGTATTTGAGTGCTTTTTCCTGCATCATAACGCCATCATCTCATCCTCTCGCTCGATCCCTGACTTGGGAGTTGACGTGGTCAGCTGGACACATGAGACACGGGCTCTGGGTGCAGCAGGCAATCTGCCCTGGACATCATGGCTCAGCACACTGACAGCTGGTGCACCCTCGTTTGAGTCTGTGTGTACGGGCGTGCGGTTGTTTGTGTGTTTTAGGTCAGTGGAGTTGTCTCTCGAGAGAATAGCATCTGCAGACAAATATTGGGTCACAACCTCATGTGTTTCTTTTTTTTTTTTAAAGTCCAAATTATTCTTCTGGATTCTTTTCATGGCAATGTTTGATAGTTATGTAATGGTTGCTGGGCCCTAGCAACACATCCAGCATGTTGTATCAATTAAATCATCTTCATTGGCTGAATGATCAGCAAGGGAGACGTTTAGCTTCCTGTGTTTGTTATTTGTGTGGTGTACTAAATGATCTGGCAATGGACTCAGATGCATTTGGCAGTTAATGATGGCTTTAGCCAATCCCATTCAGTGGAAGTTAATGCCCATAGTGCTGCTGTATGTCTATTTGATTTGTGCATTGACCTGCAACAAGTCTGTTAAGTGGCTGATACTCCCTGTATAGTGCATGTGTGTGCACGTTGACTTTGAAGTACATTGTGTCGTGACAATAATCTAAGCCAATTAACTTTGCATCAGCCCTCTATTATGGCTTTGATATAAAGCAGTGCGTGACTAGAATGCCCTGCCATAAAATGACAATTTACTTCTCTAAAGAAATTACGTGTTTAACCTTATTAACCTAACGTGCATGTACTAAAACGGAAGACTAACCCCCACCCCTTGTGACACACACAAAAACATACGCGCACCAACACAAATTGGAAACATCATCACAAGTTGAGAGTTCGAGGTGAATGCGACCCCCACCCCCCACCCCCTGCAAATGAGCAGCCAGCGGTGAGTTAACAACATCAGAAGCTCATCAAGCCATTGTCGTGACTCGTCAGCGTCTCAGGTGGCTTTCGTTTCACTCGCTGTTTCGGCATCAGCTGTCCTCTATGAGATGATTAACCTGGCAGGTGTGAGGTGAGTCTCGCCCACTGTTTTAGAGCTGTCGTCTTCTGTCTGCGGGGAGTACAGAGGGTCAGCACGGCCGGCTAATGGCCATGGTCACTAAGCTGGAAGCCGGCCTATTAGAAGAAGCAGCCATCATTAGGACCCAACACACTTTCAAACAACCTGACCTACTGGTCCCTCGCTGTTTATTAGTAAAAGTTTGGCTTTCCGTTTAGCAATTATACTCACCATTCATGATGAACTGTGGCCTTTTCCTCAACACCACGAGACAAGAAACGCACACTCCCATACATAGTAAATAATGTCAGGCAGTTGTGATATCCCGAATAGGGAGCTGCCATATTAACGGTATTTTCTTCACTGCAAATGTGTGGCAAAAAGAAAATGTGCATAGGAAAAAGGGGAAAAGTGTCAGCAAGTGATGTATGTCGTTCATTGGACACAGAACATTTAGTTTTCATTAGGAGTTAAACATGTACACGAAACATTAATGGGGTTCAGCGACAGCAGCAGTGGCATGCTTCACTATCTCATCCTGATGAATTAGCAACTCAGCACACAGGGGTAAAAGAAAAATAGGAGAAGAAAGAGAGACATTAATATAATGTGTAGTGGGGGAGGAACTGACATAAAATGTCTTTATGCAAAGATTGGTGTTTATGACGCAACGTGATATTATCCCTGACCCGTCCATCAGCAAGCTGCAAGGATGAACGAAGGCTTGGCGAAGGGAGGAGGAGAAGAAGAGAAGAGAGAAAGGTCAGCACAACAATTGTGTTGCTGTTCCATTATGAGCGATGTGGACTCCCATCCTCCTCTGCTTCACAGGGAGTGATGGAGAAGGTTGTTAATGCCTGGTCTGTCAGCCATATTGGATTCAGGGCAGTAAATTAATATTACACTCCTTTTTAAAGGGGTTTTATTTTGGGATTTACTGGTCTCCCCTGAGTGTCGGCAGTGTAAAGAGGTTATTTCCCTCTTTCCACTCCGTTCTGTGTCCTCTCACTATCTCTCGCACAAGGCTAATGTGTTTAGAGAGAGAGGAACTTTGTTCATTGAGGAAGGATGTGTGCGCCGTAGGCTCCATTGTGTCATTTGGCGTTTGTGTTGAACATTTTTCAACGAGCGTAAAAAGTTTGCTGTAAAATGCAGCATCGTCCCCCTGAAGGACAGCTCCTGTATCTCCACTCGGTGGATATGTATCTTCCCTCTTCTTCCTCCACATCTCCTATATGTCATAAGATCCTGGAGGAATAAAACGGCCTCTGCTGTATATAGTAAGGGATTTTGAGTTAACTGGCTGTCTAGCTGTCAGTCATCTTTAACCTCTCTGCCTCTTGCCCTGTCTTGCTTAATGTGGACAGAGTTAGAGTCCTGGTTGAATAGCCGTATAACAGTGTGACGTTGTCTAGTCGCTGAGACGGGATTTATGGCCGCCGGTCAATCAGCTGTGATGTTAAAGGGCTGTGATTAAGAGCTGAAGTAAAGACCTGGACTCACCCTCCCGAACCAGCCAAGAGCACACAAGGCCATCTCTCCTCCATACAGTTCGCTCTCTTCTCTCTACAGTCTCTCTTTTTCACCCCTGTCTGTCCATCTGTCTCTGTCCTTTCTGCCTCTTTCATATACATGAGTCGCAATTCACCAAGGATACTGAATCTCTGCATTAGACATTTGGTGTCTGCTGCATTCATGACAACTTGAAAACTTGAAAGCCTTTTATTTATTTATTTATTTATTTATTTTTGGCATCCCTTTATAATCCCCCTTTTTTCTTTTTTTTTCTTTTCTTCACTTCACTGAAGGTTCCGAGCATGCCACAGCAACACTTCCTGCCGCCTTCTCGGACCTGTTGCCTCACTTCCTGGTGGAGCCAGAGGACGAGTTCATCGTGAAGAACAAGCCGGTGACGCTGACCTGCCGCTCCACCCCGGCCACGCAGATCTACTTCAAGTGCAACGGAGAGTGGGTTCACCAGGACGACCACTTGATCGAGCGGACTGTTGACCCAGCCACGGGTACGTGCAAAGCAAACGGTTTCCTATATATCAATAATGGGTTCAGAGATGAGCAGTGTTCTCACCTATTTTTGGATGTTGTTCTTTGGGGATGTGTGACATGTGCGACTCCATAGATACATTGTGTTTGCGTGCTGAAACTAAGGCTTGCAATTTGCCAGTGATTACTGTGCTCCATCAGGCTCTTGGCTCATCCTCCAGCCTATTTAGCCTGCCAGTCTCATAATAGGCACGTTGGTTTCAGTCTCAAAGATCTTCTCGATCACCTTGGAGACCTGTTTGTTTTTCTCTCTGTTGTGCTGCAATCCCCCGCCTCCGCCATCAGTGTAATAAACATGTATGACACTGATGGGGTGTGATTCATCAGCGATCTGCAAATTCAAACCACCCTTTCACAGCCTGACAACTGATTGGGAGTGGACACACACACACACACACACACACACACACACACACACACACACACACACACACACAGATGCAAATGCATTGCATGATTTGTAGCCAAACATAACAAACGCATGCATAAAAAAGGCTGAGAGCTACACAAAAGGACAGACACACAGCCATCATTGCTGCACACATACACACCGAAGACAAAGGGAAGGTGTTTTAAAGCAGGAAAATCTGAAGGGAAATTTAAGCAGGGATGTATCAATTCATATGCACACTTTACCTCTTTGTTTTTGGATAAAGAGCTCATTGTGCTAACATTTTATCCATCTGGTCATCAGAGTTTGGAATAAAAATGCAGCAGCTCCAAAATGCATTAATTATAAAATGTCATGGGGGGAACTACCTCTTAAGTGTCATTTTAGTCTGACACTTTTGTAGGTGAGGATTTCTGATCTAGTTTACAAATATTCTCCCATACTGAGACTTTGATTGGTGTACATGCTCACTCCTGCACCTGCTCTTTTTGTTCTAATAAACAAAACATACGATTTTTTTTTAATTCTCTGCTGCGTGAGTGACTTTGAGGCATGGTGAGTGATATAAACTTCAGTTCTCTGTGGTACGGGAGCAGTTTCCTTGTACAACAGAAGATGGAAGACCGTAAAATGTGGCTGTATTTCCATTTGTTGATTTGTTTTACCTTGTGCATAAGGAAAAGTTTTGGATCTGTCTCATCCGGCTCTGGTTGGTAATGGCAATAAGAGTATAACGAGTTAATTGTAGTTCCTGTTTTGTGAATAGAAACTGAGTGAACACAGAAGGGAGCACCTTTGGATTTGGATCATTAAGAATGAATTGTCATTGAGTCAACGCTGAACCATTTTGAACAATTACCAACGCTCTCTTCCTTCTTGGGTTGTTTCGTTACTAGTTTCACACAATTGTTGAGAGGAGTGATATAAACCTGTGTTGCCAATATCAACAATCCTTTTAGAAAAATAAGGGTTTTATGTTGTGAAATGTTTAAATAACTGGTCAAAGTCTAATAGCCACAAGTAAATTTAAAGCCATGGCAAGCCCTGACATATAGGAAAAGTAAATAATTGTATTACTTTTGATGTAGGCACACCTTTCCTGTGTTACAGTCAGTGTGTTTTTACATGCCAGTAACCAGGTTACAGTCTTGCTTCCTCCAGTAAGGTGATTTCTTAAACATAAAAGAGTAACCTGATTTCAGTAATCAGGGAATAGGATTTGGGAAAAGTTTTTTTTTTTTTTTTTTTCCCAGGTAGATTTCTCCTAGATTTATCTACCTGGCCTCTGAATAAGTCAGTTTTTACTGCTCAACATTTTATAAATTCACACTGAGGGAAAGTTCCTCTCTGCCTGTCCTTTCACAAAGAAAAATGCAAAAATCTGATTATAGAAACCGGTTATTATAGTGCATGTAAATGCATTATCTGATTACCTGCATAACCTGGTTTCCCTGAGTAACCTGTTAATTGAAGTGCATGCCAACGCACTGATTGTATGATAAGCATGTTTGTTTTAAGGGACACCAAGGATTGACATTGTGGAAGCGGCTGCCTTACTTTGATACGATGAGTAGGACTTGTGTTTTGTCAGGAGCATGAACTGCGGAATTTATAGGAACATCACATTACCAATGCAATGTTACTCTGCCAACATTTAATGATGATGGACCATTTGCCATGTGGTTATGAGCCGTTATAGTCAGCATTTATTTGTCTGTGAAACAAATCTGTCGGGCCGGGTGCCATGGGCCCCTGCAGCAGCGAGAGGCTCCGTCTTTAGGAACCCTGTGAAGTTCCAAGGCCTCCTCGCAGCTCTCCACATCACTCTGTGGTCCCGCTGCGTTTGATGATGGATGTGTCGTATGTAGGGCTGTGCCGTCATGAAGGACACGTGGTTGTCCAGAGGTATGGCTGCTCCAAGGTACCCACATCGATCTCTCAAACACTTGTGCTGTTTAATGTCAGCACTGCCCTGAGGAGTTTACTGATGGCTCCCTCTAATCCCCCATCCTGCAAGAAACATCCAACTGCAGTAAAAAAAAAAGGTGTGTGTGTGTGTGTGTGTGTGTTCACCCTGGTCGTCACAGTCACACCGGACTCTAAACTCGTACCTGTTGCCAAGCAACCAGGACTTCTGTCACACCAGAAGCTACCCGATATCAATATCACGCCTTGAGGAGTTTGGAGACATATCCAAGTTGACAAGAATTGATTGACAATTTATACCCAGAGTAACAGTGAAAAATAACCTTCTCAAAATAGCCCAAAAGAACTTTGAGAAATTACCTACCTGACTCTTTGCACTGAGCAGGACCCATGCCTTTTTTTCTTTTTTTTCCTCCATTAACGACAGTATATAAATATACACTGTGACCAGCCTCCGTTTCATTGGCTGACCAGTTGAAACTGATCGGGATGCATCAAGGATCCTCATTCCTTTGTTATGTAAATTAAGTCTAGCTGTCAAGAGTTAATGCTTTTAATTCCAACAGTAAAATAATGGAAATAGCATGTAGACACATCTGAGTCAAAAGTCACATTTGCCCCACTGTTCTTTGTTCAACATGATACATATTTCTTTCACTCTTTGATTAATGAGTGGCCCATCAACAAATGAAGCACGCATACAGTTTGATTAGGCATAAAGAGTCATATTCTGATATCTCAAAATATCATCATTCATATTTTATTGGTATATAATAAGCAATTTTACAGAAATGTACACATTGGGCAATTGGTTTTCCACTGCATGTGGGAGAGTTTATTCTTTTCATTAACAAGTGTTCCATAAAGTTGCTTGATAACCATCATCTAAACACGTTAAAATAAAGGGTTAACAACTATTTATTTATGTTTATCATTTAATTAATCAGGGAGGCAGTTTTTTAAAATAATGAATAATTTTTTTCTAATATAACCATGTAAAAAAAATTAAATCAATCCAAAAATTAGACCAAGACAAAACAATAGCGGAGACAAACCCATGGAGATTCTGAAATACCTCCAAAACGGCTGCAGAGAGAGCACCCAGTTTCTGCAGCAGCGATTAGAATTCACACAGGTAGACCACATTTTAGCAATTTTAGATCTACATTAACTGCAGAAGCTTTGAGGCGGATGGTGCAGCAGAGAGCAAAAGCTCTTCTACCCATTTCAAGATGCTTACAGTATCAAAAAAAAAAAGATGAGTCACAGCGATAGCGTGGGGCAGAATAAGTAAGTAAAATATTTAGCCAAGATTAAAATAATTAGCGTTCAGCTCCATTCAACAGAATAACAATTTTAATTTCTACAAATAGAGCTGAACAGTATGCCAATATACCGTGAGCATAAATTTGTCTACCATATAGTTTATACAAAGGTAGCTCTCCCTTTAACAACTGTGTGTAATTCCAGATGACTAAGCAGGACTGCTTTATGGCAATATTGAACTATTTTTTTATTATTTTTGCATCACTGTGAAAGAACTTGAATTGTTTATTGTATTTAATTTACTGGATTAGTTTTTCATAAAATGTTACTATATAACAACATATATCGATAACACAATATAGCAATTTAACTTAATACTTTAATAGACAATTCTATCCATATTGCCCACTCCTAACTTCAGAGTAATATGAAGGAGATAGTCTCTCTATGAAGTGTAAATAGGGCAATGTGATTTTTTTTTTGATTTTTTTTTTTCTCATAATCTTTTTTATTACCTGAATGATTATAAAAGGTGCTACATCTGATGAATTCCTGTGTAAGAAATATGAAAAGCAGTGAGAATCCGATTTTGAGAGTTGAAAGTCAAGACTAGACTTTCCGAATGCACGCCTGATCATCAGCGCACTTGAAGCAACCTTTCGTCTGCTGCTGTGATATCTGCGCTGAGAGCGCCGAGGGATTCCCGCAGTCCTAATGACTTCTGTGCATGTTTTCATCACTAAAGGAAAACAAATTGATCAAAGGGAGCGGAAGCCGTGATCGATAATCCCTTTACCTTCTTCTAAGTAATATCAGAAAGGTGGCGGTTTCAGAGATGAACTGGCCTGGCCCAGCACAGCAGAGGCAATATTCAGCAAACCCCATCCATTTTCACTCTCGGCAGACTCGGATGAACGTCAAAGTAACTGGAAGGGTTTGAATTAATAACTGACCCAGGTCTGAAGTGCAGACATGTTTCCGTCAGACTGCATCAAAGCTCAGAAGGTAGAAAACAGGACGCGTGGATAACCATCTACAGCAGACGTGACCTCTGCCCTCATCAGACAGGTTTCATTGAAACTGATTCAGTGCACGAAAGACAAAGGAGCTCTCTGTCTGTACTGCATACAGTTAGTGTTCCTCACACCCCACTGTATTCTGCCCCCCCCCCCTGTACTTTTACTCAAGTATGGGTCTCTAGTACTTTATATACGTCTGACACACACACACACCAACTAGTATCCCTACACACAGGGCTCACAACCAATTTGCACTCAGAAGCTACTTAGAACATGGAAAAAGGAAAGAGATGTCACAATTTGTCCTTCCTCTCCTGCTATCAATGTCCGATATCGATCCATCCTCGAGTCTATCGGTTCTCATTACCTGTCCTCAGTAACTTATCTCAATTGTTATGGCTGTGACTGCTTCCAAAGCCCCGGCCGGCTCTGTGTCTCTCCCAGGTCATCCTTCATAGGACAGGAGAAACAGAGACGTCTGGCGAGTCCTAACAAAGACGTATCCCCTCCGAACAAATCAATGCTGACAGTGTGTTTGCATAGATTAGGAGATTCTCCCACACTATGATTTCTCATCAGACGCATGATGAGGAGAAGGAAGATTGACATTTGAGCGGAGGATTGTTGTATTGGCCAGACTGATTTGATTGTGTTTGCGTTTCATCTGCCAGCATTGATGAAAAATGATTTTGATCCACGCGTCGCATTGTCACCCCTTCGGCAAACCCTCTCAGGTGGAAAATACATGCATTTCACATTCCTATTTCAATAAACCTCGGCAACTGCCTTATAAAGATGTGGAGAGATTATATTTTCTTTGTTGATTGAACCGGATGTCGACAAGGCTTCCACAATGAATGCAGAAGATGATGGAGAAAATAATCACCCGCTACACATTTGCCTTGTACTTTGTGAAAGTGATTTTTTTTTTTTTTTTTTTCAGGCTTTCCAGTGGAATCATAAACGCAATATTGATAAACTCTTTAATATTCCTTTTTTTTTTCTATAACTCCACATATCATTTCAAATCCCTATAAGGGAATATAACCCCTTCCTATAACCTCCAGTTTTATCAGCTTCTGTCCTCTGTCAATCCTCTGAAGTCTAAATACCGCACATGACGTAGTCAGTAAATCTTTTAAAACCATCTATCACTTTGTGAATATATCTAATAATGTGTTATGGCACCACAGGGCTAACCCCTGCGTCTGCAAACCAGCCAGGATTCATTTGTATGAAATATTTTCTGATTGACTACATCCTGGATTGAAATGTGATGACATATTTAATTTCTGATCTAAAGGGGAGATAAGCTCGGCTTAGCTGAAATGATCGGTAACTTTTACTTTAATACCGCAATACTTATCTATCTGTGGTATTATAGCAGCCAATCATCTCTCTGACTCCAACCTCCACTCACTCTCCCCTCCCTCTGTCCCCATATGACCCATTTTGTTCCTTCTCTCTTTCTCAGTGCTGGATAGGTCGTCAACATGGATGCAGATAAATACCTTTACAGAGACTTACAGAAGGTCCCTTTACCTGACTGGCATTTAGTAAAACCTGAAAGCAACAAGCAGCTCAGCGTCACTCTGTTGTTGTCAAAACTGCGGTGAATTTCAGGACTTCCTAATGGTGCTGCGTCTCCACAACCGTGATTAAACATGATCTTTAATGGAATATTGAAGAACGGCCCTGTTGCGATTTAAGCAAAACCTGATAGGCCTGTGAGCCGGGATCTAATGAAAAGATGAAAGTAAGAGGATCCGGGGGGAAGAGGACAATATAGTCCTAAATGAACAAAATGGCCTTGCACCACCTGCTAAGCATCGATCAGTAGCCAAGGGGACTAATTGATAATGCATTATTAGCTGCTTCCCTATAATGGGACTTGTATTTCATCCTGTCCTTGATTGCGGGGCAGAGGGGGAAGGATTTGGCGATGAAGCACTGAAAAACAGATGGCAAGGCGAATTGTTCCCGTGACACATCTGCCAGCGTGTTCTATTAGGCTTCTCAGGCAGGTCAGGTGTGTGTGTGTGTGTGTGTGTGTGTGTGTGTGTGTGTGTGTGTGTGTGTGTGTGTGTGTGTGTGTGTGTGTGTGTGTGTGTGTGTGTGTGTGTGTGTGTGTGTGTGTGTGTGTGTGTGTGTGTGTGTGTGTGTGTGTGTGTGTTGAGGCAGGCCCTTCTCAAAGCAAAGCATCACACCTCAGAGTGAGAAGGGAGTCAAAGTGGATTTAATTGAAGCCTCTGTTTGTCTGGCCTTCAGACAACTGCAACTGTGTCTGTAGCAGCGGGAGCAAAGTGAGGCAGGCAGAATTAAAAAAAACAAAACAAAAATAAAACAACCAGCTGTGCTGATTGATCTTGCCGACAGACTTATACATGGGTCACACTTCCTTGTGTCTCAGACTCTGTGAAAGTTGTATTTCTATTTTGAAATTTGGAGTAGGTACGGTTTGTTCGTTTTTTTTTTTTTAAGTTGGTCGTGACATGCCGGAATAATGAATTTCAAAATTAACTGCAATTAGTGGAACAAAAGTGGGGAAAAAAAAGATAATTACCATTTGTCAAACAACGCTGGCGTTCCAATCTCCCACGCGCGCAGCCTTTGTCCTCCCAGCAAAACATATATTGCGTCAGCCCCGCGCCTTGCTTTCTCTAAAGTAATTTTGTCAGTCTCACAAAAGCTTTGCCCTTGCTGGAAGTTGGAATGCATTCAGCAATCTTAGTGGTTCTTTCTTTTACAACAGTCAAAGTAATTTATTTACCTTATTTGGTAAAGACAGACATGTTAGCAATACAGTCCTTCAAACCTGCATTATTAGTTTGTGTGTGCAGTCCATGGAATGTGTGATCATGTCGAATTCATCATTTTCAAATAAAAAAGATTGCTGCTTCTTTTCTGCTACATAGTGCACAGTATTTCAGCTTTGCCATGGGAATGATAACAATTTCCAAATGCATTCTCAACTACATTTCCAAAGGTCTGTGTACTTTTTGTGGAAAGCATCCTGGTCCTCAGAGCTACATGGAAATATTTGCTCGGAGCCGTCTTACCGGTAGTTCTAAGCTTTCCCTGCCCTAACCGAGACATCTGAATAAAATGTGGTCTGTATGGTGCAATGAATTGCAGCACATGTATTACCCAGGCCACTTGTACTGCCCTTGTGCTCAGCAAATAGAGGCCAAAGTTGCATATGTGCTTGGATTCCACAATGTGCCATTTAAAACACGGTTGGATTTAGAATGGAGCAGAGAGGAGCCGATAAACTTGCTCCATGCCTTGCTATTTTGATTATAAGCAATGAACTTTGATGTTTTTCTCGTTTTACATTTTTCACTGTAATATAATTTTATCTTTGAACTTACCTCCACATGCCTTGGAAATGAAAGACTAGTGTTATGCTGACAGAGCGAGAGAGAGTGGGAGTATGTGGTGTCAATCAACACCTGCTGTTGCTCAAATTCGTTTAAAAATAGTGGAGCTGGAAGGTGTAGTGAGGGAGCTGACAGTTAAATAGTCCATGGAGATTTTTGATAGGCAGAGGAACTCGGTTGCTGACAGTTAATGCTTTGTGTGTTTGGCCCCAAGGAGGCTTTCAGTATAGGTATTTTACACACTCCTCAAACAAACAGCAACTCGCCGTTCTCCTTTTTAAACTCGAAGCTGCAGGGTGTCCTGGGTATGGGATAGTGGTGGCATTGTGAACAGACTATTTTATGCTGTGAGGGAAGAAGAATGGCTTCAATATTCTCATGAAGTGCTGTGTAAAATATGACAAGGGGCATAGAAAATATTCTCTGGAAGCATCACAAATAACAGGTGGAATGCTGCTTTTATAACCATAAGCATCTAAACCTGCATTGTCTGTTTTCCACTTTCAATTTTCTACCCAGTCTCCAGTAAGCGTACAGTGGATGGACGGTGTATATGCAGCCTGCTGGACTTCAGGTCAGGTGGGCGACAGAGTGAAAAAAACAAGCAGGCAAATGTGTCCTGCCTCAAAACCCGAGTCAGTTATCAGCATGTTCCTGCCTACATAAAACTCCAGTCTGCAGTCCGTATCGTGCAGTCCACAAACACACAAAATAGAAAATGCAGAGGAGACGTGTTTGAGGAAAGCTTTTCTTCGGAGCGGCTGTTCAATGAGGCATGCTGACAACAAGAGCAGGGGTCCTGGTCTGGGAGCCATCAGGAAGCAGTCTGGAGGATTTCACGCGATTCAACTTAATAATTCATTCATTCACGTCGTTTTAGACCGAGAATTTGTTTGTTGTTTTTTCTTTCTTCTGTCTTTTCAAGAGATCTTAAAGCAACATGTATTTAAAGGAGATTCAAAGGGCAGATATTTACTTTCAATCACAGGACCATTCAAAGCACATATTTGAATAAAAATGAATAAGAAGCTGTGTTTGGGAAACCAGTATTTGTATTTGTCTTTTCTGCGGTGGCCGACAGGGGGCAAACGCACTGCAATTTAAGAAAACGCATGCAAATAGACAAACGCAAGCAAATACACAAATGCGCTGCAAATAATGAAATGATGCAAAATGAAAAGCACACAAACCCCGAAAACAAATGCAACAGAAAACTGCTGCATCCAGTTTATACAACGGAAGGCAAGGTTATGCCAGAGAGAATGGATATTTTGTTTTCCTAATTTATTTTATTCATTCATTTTTAATAAGTGTTCTACTTTTCAGTAACATATATGGGCTTTTAACTAGTGTTAGCTTGCAAGCTCTTGTAGAAGTCAGTCTCTAACACAGTAGCTAAACCTGTTGCTCTTTTATAATACTGTAAAAGACTAGCGTCCAAACGTAAACATGAATATGCACCTTTTTATGTCGCCTCTTCACTACACTTTTCTTCCAGTTTCCAAAACAAACCTCTCGTCTGTCTGTCAATTAAGCCGATCCACTTAGCGCTCCCCCTAGAGGCCTAATAGGCCTTCCGTTGTGTACACTAGATGCAGAGTTTTTTTGTTTTCGGGGGTTTGTGTGCTTTTCATTTTGCACCGTTTCTATATTTGCAGCGTGTTTGTGTATTTGCTTTTGTTGTGTGTATTTGCAGCGCGTTTGCAAAATGCTGCGCATTTGTGTTGTCAAATGAATTAAGATGTTTTCTTAATTTGCTTGTGTTTTGTTTATTTTCATGTGTTTTTTTATTTTTTAGTTGCAGTGTGTTTGCCCCTGTCGGCCATAGTACTTTTTCTTTCTGTTATAGTCCCCTCCCCTGCAGGCTAGTTTGTGTTAGGAATTTAATGGAGTCACTTAAAGGAAAACAAATATGCCAAATATGAATTGGTTACAGCTTCCTAAATGTAATGATTTGCTGCTTTTCTTTGTCTTATATGATTAGTGTACTGTATATTTTTAGGTTTTGGTTGGACAGAGCCATGTAAATTTGTCGGTGTGGGCGGTCGGCCATATTTCACAATGTTCTGACATTTTGGAGGCTAAATCATGAATCGCTCAATCAAGGAAATAACCGTCAGATTAATCGGTAATGGAAATGAGTTGCAGTTGTGATTTTTGCGAATCTTCAGAACCGATCTTGTGTCTTCATTATCATGCTCTTTAAATCATTATTTACTCCTTTCTGCATCCGTCTGCATTATTCCATACCATACCCCCAACGTCTGGTACCTCTGAAATCAAACCAGACTCAGGGGTCAACTCGGTACTTTCACTCCATTTTCTCAATTTTCGGCGTCAGGTTATTTATAAAGTCCACAATTTTCTGTCTTGCATCTAGTGTATTAATAATGAATACAGTCACATTTGAACAAAGAAATTAATATTTAAAGGCTCAGTCCGTGTTCGGTCTGCAGCACTTCATCCCCTTGTGCGTCGCATTATAGTTAATCTCTCGACAACATGGTTCACATTGGAACGAGAACCATACGGACTCAACGCCATATGACCACTGGGGCAAGTGGGGGGATTTAAACAGATTAAGGCTGTGAACATTGTCCAGTTATTATTATTTAAAGATCTAGCCATTCTTTCATCTCTTACACCACAGGACAGGCTAAATCCATGGAAAACATTTTCTTTGATATTCTGTTGCCTTCTTCTCTTATTCTGCTTGATTCTCAGGGGGCAAAAAAACATATTTATTTCCAAGGCTATATTGTGAAACATTTTTATCATAAAATACTGCTTTATTTTGACCGTTATGTGAGGCTTCCTAGTACTCCCCATTTCAGGCACTGTTGTGAGAACTGCTTGTGTGTCATGGTGTGAGGGTGGTAGGTAGGACTTGAGGGTATTGTTTTATCCTACACATCTTTAAGAAACATTGATTCTGAGACACACAACAGTTCCGTATCTACATCACAGCCCAATGTTGACACGTGATGCCTAAAATCTGTTATTTTCATGCCATGAGATTACAAATTGTCCACATATCACTATTTTCTAAGGTTTAGCAGTCTGGCTTTGACTTTTCTTTATCAACCTCTGTTATACGTAGATATTATTTCTCCAGTACTTGTAAGGCAGGAAGACTGCACAGCGGTTAAGTGCCAAACTATGTGGATTTTTAGCTAAAGCAAGAATTTGAGTTTGAAGTGTAACTGAAAGGAAGCCTACTTGCTAAAATATTTTCATTCTGCAGAAATCAAAAAAAAAAAAAACACCAGATGCTTTCTACCTGTCAGAAGGTGTTTTAGAATGATGCCAAATATAAACACATGATGAACAGGCCATTGGTTAAATCATAGTTACAAATAGAAAGAGAAATAATTGGAGAGCTAATCTGTGTGATTCAAAACCTTCATATATATACAGACAGTATGTACATTCAGTAGAAGTTCCAATATGCATACACAAATGATGCATGTTATCATAAGAACAAATGTGAATTTCATTACTTCAGAAACGTAGACAAAAATTGTGTTTTGGAGAAAGACTTTCATAGCCTGTGTGTTCCCCCCAGGCTGTTTACTGAATGCTGTTTGTTGTTGTGCTGAATATTTACATACGCCCACACACCTTCATTGGATTACCAAAAACCTCTGCCTCTTCTGACTCCAAGACAACACTGCTGGCCAAAGGCCCAAGAGGGACCAAGCGATCGCGAGGAGGGTGGGGAAAACCCTAATGCAATTTGTATGGCACGGAGCACTCGGCAACCAGATGGGAGCCAGGCTGACTTACCTAAAGCAGTTTTCCTTATTTACTTCGGCGCCCAAGGCCATGTCAGACAAGGGGGAGAGAAACATGTTAGCCTGAGCAAATTATCAGGGCTTTCATGTGGGTAACGTTCTATCAGATCCTCCCACTCTGCAGAATGTAATGGAAGCAGAAGCAAAGTGCTGAAGGCCGTCACCTCCGACGTGTTCTCATTCGAGGTAGGAAAAGGTGTGTGTGGGAGATAAAGGAGCAGGTCCCAGTCACTCCCAGCCTGAAGACTGTGGCATGTAGAACATTCTGCTCTTGCCAATCATCAGGGTCAGGATATTGGATGGACAGTAATTACAACGAGGGCACTTTGGTAAGGGCACTGTGGTAAATCACAGCTGTGGGTGTGTGCGTGTGTGCGTGTGTGTGTGTGTGTGTGTGTGTGTGTGTGGGGTTAAGGAAAGGTAAACTAATTATGGAGGGACAGTGTAAATAGAAAAAATCCATTGCTTTGAATTAATGTCCATTTGATGTAATCAGTTGTGGCTTTTCTATGGTGGCGTGCGACCCGATATAAATGTGAAACAAACAAATGGAAACCTGATCTAACATCTCTTGTGCGACGTCTGCGCTCGGTGACACGGAAAAGCTATTCTGAAGTTGTGTGCATCAATTCATTATCACGTTCTAAACCTGTGAACACCTGTGCAACTAAGCACATTTATGTACACTGCGCGGTGCATTGTTGTGATATCCTGTGTGGTGTGGTGTGGTGTCGTGTCAATGACAAATATGCCAGTGAAATTTCTTGGAGATCTCACTCTTAATGTGTTTACGTCATTACTACTGAGCTCAAAAAACATGGTCTGAATAAAATAAAAACCCTCAAATGGTTCTCTCTTGTTGGTAGAACACATTTTGAGTGGCGATAGCTTGTTTAAAAGGTAGTTGTAGAGCAAGTGAGCGAGACAGTGATTAGCTTGGGAGTGAGTACCGACTCTAGAGGCATAGTGGGAGAAACTCCCCTGTGCTTTCTGACCACGGTCGGATTTTTCAAGAGATCAGGCTATGGCGTAGGGTCTGGCCTAGGGTCTGTGTCTCCACATAGAAGCATAAATCATACTTAAGGCCCCCCAAAAACATTTCCAGGTTGCACCAAACTTTTTCAGGTGGCCTCCGTCCAGGAAGTTAATTGCAGAAAAATCACTCTTCGCATCTCTCAATGTCCTGTTTATGGTTGAGGTTTTAACCAGTTGGCATATTTTTTTGATTTTGTTTAGTTTCAGACTGTCAGAAAAGTGTGATGACTTTAGAATATTCTTTTAAAAACAGCCTTTTTACCATAACCGTTGTGGACTTCACTTCGACCCATGGGGGCGGTGCAGCTTCTGCCCAAAGTATGGATCCAGACTGAAGTGTGAACACGGTTCAGCAATGTTTTATTGAAAACTACAAGAAGAGAATCTGTCTTCCAAAAAGCTGTAAACAGATTTTTTCATTTCATTTATTCTTATTAAAAAAATGCTCCATGGTTGTTGTTTTTTTTTTTTATATAGAGTATATCCTGTCCATAAAAAGTGTCAAAATAATAAATCGATGTACCTTTGATGGTTATCTGTACTGTTTGATAGGGCTCTTGATTAAACCATTAAAGGGTTAAAGGGACCTGCACTTCCAGTCACTTAGTAACCAAAGCAGAATTTCAAAACAGGCATGTTAGTCCATGACTTTCATTAGTGTTTCTTCAGTCCTGCACCATTTACTCTCCTCACCCTGCCGTCTAGGCTCCACCTGAGTCTCCTTGGAGTGGCATTGGGCTGAACCTAGCCGGATTGATTGGAGCACTACCTGCTCGCCTGTTTGTCAACCATGAATAATCTGTAACGACATTCGGAGCATCAGCGGGGGCCTTGCAGCGCGCATTCATTGTGGAAAATGGATAGCTCAATCAAAAGAAGCTCTTGAAAAGCTGGCCATAACCGGAGGCAGAGCCTTGACCCAGAACACTGTCCCACTGACTCGAGTCGCAACCTCACCAACATCCCTGAATGGGAGGCTACTGTATTCCCAGTCAACTCATGACTTTTTGCGCCCCCCTCCATCCCTTCCCCCGCCCTCTCCCATCTCTCTTGCTGTTTAATAGAGCCATGCTTCACTCAGAAGGCCACGTTATCCTTGTTAGGAGACAGACGCTTATGGCGCCACCTGCCATTCTCAGCTCTCTACGTCAGGTAGCATGGGCCACTCATCACTGCACTGCTTTACATGGTAATGAAAGTCTGAAGACTTGATGATAAGCCAGTGTTGCCCTTGGCTCTGTGACCTGGGGTTAACATTTGATTATTTACACATGGAAATACTGTAGAGGTTGTTATGTACCTGTATTTTTAGACTGACTTCCACGTTTTACCTCCAGGTTGTTTTTGACAGCCTG
Organism: Perca fluviatilis; assembly: GCF_010015445.1. Classification (NCBI taxonomy): domain Eukaryota; kingdom Metazoa; phylum Chordata; class Actinopteri; order Perciformes; family Percidae; genus Perca; species Perca fluviatilis. Next base: position 16,017,206 of record NC_053121.1, on the reverse strand, counting down.
GCTTGGTGTCAGGATTTATTTCATTTATAAAAGGTGAATTGGTCTGAGGAAGAGTGCATTGTGGGTTCCTTGAAAAGAAGCTCTGGACACTCATGGTGCTCCTGATGACACTGATGCCATCCTGTACAAAGAAGACCCGATGAAACACTTAGAGCATGCTTTTGACTGGTTGCCATTATGTGCAGACAGTGCATTCTTAAAAGCGTTCATCTGTGATGTCTCTCCTCAACCATTGTGAACTCTCTCCCTAGAAACGGTGCATTCTCCTGATGTAGAGTCACCCAACCCTAATCCCCCTATATCCACTGATGAATCCGCAGCCACACACAGTAGGGATGCCGCCTAATTGAATTTCCTTGGTCACAATGAACACACACTCAGGACCTGCAAGTTCCAGTCCTTGCCTTTGATAAGCAAATGACCCCTATGGAATTGAGGTCACATCCTGCGAAAACAAGAGTGAGGGAGAGAAAAATAAAGTCCCGCACTTAGACAAGCCCAATATCGACTCACCCGGGATTGAGTCCAATGATGTTTACCCTGTGTGTGTTGAACCCCTGTTGGCTCAGAGGGAAATTCATCCTATACACCCACACACACACACACACCCACACACACACAGTAGGTGCTACTTTTCTTTATTTTACATCTGAATGGTGTGTGTGTGTGTGTGTGTGTGTGTGTGTGTGTGTGTGTGTGTGTGTGTGTGTGTGTGCCCGTGGATCTAGCTTTTATTGTATTTTGTTGCCTGAAGATGTGCAACAAGCTCCATCCTACAATAATAGGGTCAGTTAATTCATGAACTCAGCCACTCTGCATCTCTTCCAGTCTTTTTTTTTATTTCCTTTTATTTTGTTAAAACTAAAAAAGTCTTGAGGCAGAACAGTGTGTTTGCTTTGGTGTCTCTCAGAGCACACAATCCTGGAAGCTTTTATGGATTCTTCTTTTAGATAAAGCTCTGTATGCTCCCTGTCTGCTTTGCACACCGATTGTTGAGTAACAGAACTGTGTACGTTCAGGTGACCTGAATGACAGGACATCAAGGGAGTCATTTTCAAATTGGGAAATGGGGGGGTACATTGTTCCCCCCACACTTGTGTGTGTCAGTCAGTCAATCAGTTTGATTTACTCACTGCAATCTCTTTAAAAGTTGTCCAGTCTTTAATTTTTTACTGTGCACGTAAAACAGTTAAGCTTTACAAGGAGCATTGAGTGATTTGTAGGCTTTTTTGCACTGGGTTTTGCCTCTCAGGCAACACAGCAGTTATCTAATTGCTGGAGGTTGTTGGGACTGTATGCCAGGCACTCCCAAAAAGACTGAAGCTTCTATGCATGTTGTTCAGGTAAAAAAAAGTGGACAATTTAAGATGTAAATGCATGTTTTTGGTGTGCATTTATGTAACCTGGGTTTTAGTGTGGTGTGGTTGATTTAGTGTTCATATTTATCTACATGTAATGGTGTAACCATGACTGATACCAAGGTGTGGATTGATGGCTTCTGGGCAGTGAGGATGTCTATAAAGTAATGCGGGAATTTCCATAAAAATTGTCTCAAGACTATGCCAAAGATAGCAGTCTGTCTGCATCGTTTAGGAAGGAACATTTGGGTAGGTTTAAGCCTACCCAAATGTGGAAATACGACATTATTTATTTATCCTGTCAAGGAAAAGAATACTGCATTAATCAAAACCTGGAGAGGACCAAAATGACCTGGCGAGCTGGCCAGGAGGAAACTTATCTTGGGCAACATGTTGCCATGGGGAACAATACAGGGAGCTGTTTGTGGCCTTGTTCCATAGGGAGAGGATCAAGTAAGTGCATTAATAATGCAGCAGGTTAGATAGCATAACTGTTTACATTGCATAAAAGTAAGAATTTACAATATGTTAAATTTTTTTTTTGCAGGACTTCAATTGTCCACCCCCCCTCTGATGCAAGTTTAACACCACTTCACTTTGTTATGAGTGAACACAGATTGTTCTAATTTCTGTCAGTTGCTACTATAGATTTATTACAGTACAGGATAACTACAACCTTATAGCTCATATCGGCAGAGATAATAAACCATCTATTCTGCTGGTTATAGTCTCAGAGATACTTCAACATCGAGGTTAAACTTGAGTTTTTTAATAATTTTTCCACACATTTTGTCCGTCCAGCACAAAAACTGCACTGACCACTTTGGACTGCATTCATACATTTAGCGGACACATTTTGTGTGTGTGTGTGTGTGTGTGTGTGTGTGTGTGTCTTGTATATACAGCATTAACCAAGCATTACCTTGTAACTGCCTTCTGGTATCAGTGTGTCAGAGAACATGTTATGCATATTCATAAAGCTGTGTCAAAGAGAGAGTTTGAGTGTGAAGTGTTTTTTACTACCAAAAGGCAGGAGCTGATTTTATTGGTATTGGCACTGTGTGTGTCTGTGTGCAAGCATGCATTACCTCTTCATTTCACTGCAATATTACAAAGCTTGGAGATGTGTATTTCCCAAATATTATGGGTAAGTACAGCCGAGTAAGTTGTCCCATTGCACTCCAATAAAAATAAACTCACCAGGGTTCCAGCTGTACGCCCAGAATTCACACAGTGTCAATCACATAATCACCCTTTTAAAATTATAATTTCACTGAGGTTTGGGATATGAGCTCATTTATAAATGGGCCGCAGATCAAACCGAAGGCTGGGGGAATGGTGTCATGTTTTAATTATCGTTTAACAGCAATGTTAAGTGCACACTCAGTATCTTGCAAGAAAGGAAGTGTAAATTTCTTCTTACTCTTTTTAGTTCCTAACACCTTGGAGGCAGCTGAGCATACTATTATACAGTATATCGATATTGATATAATTGAGTCATAAGTGTTTCCATAAAGACACAGCTTTCTATGAATCCGTGGTGTAGTTTCGTTATCAGTCATCTATGAGTGATGTTCATAAAGTTTTGTTTTGCATACAGCCCTCCCAGTGGAATCGACTTTGGAAAACAACAGTAAATAGCAGCCTGTCCAATCATTAATAACTGCTAAAATTACAGTCCTATTTTGTTCACAAAGTGATGAGATTATTTTGTCCTACTTATTAATTGGAGTGAAATTGGACAGCAGTGTTACTGGAAGGTGTCAGACACAGAAAGCAGGTAATTATAGAGACAGGAAGAGATAAGGAAATGGAATGCAATTACCCCGGCAAGCATGGCTTCAAATTGCTCCTCTTAGGATTTCTCACTTCAGGTTGCTTTTGTTCATTTTTTGCATCTCCATATTGATCTATCCCTTTCACCCACAAGCTGAAAGAAGGATTGTTTGCATTAATCAAATGAATTTCTATTGTAAGTAGAGCCATACAAAGCACAGAACACGGCTTATTGACGAATTCCAAATGTATGTACAGTATTCCAACATATATTTCCCAAATCATTTTGAGCTCAGTTTAAATCAGGGCCATCAGATGTTCCCTTTGTTCTTCCTATCCAAGGCTGTAACAGTTTCTCAGAATTTAGTTTCATTTAACTTTCAGGTTTGAGGGAGCACTTCAGATTGATCTCCACATCTCTATCGTCCACACTATTGCTGCAGTCACGTGTCCATATATCGCATGCATTGCCTTTTTTAAGGATTTTATTAATGACTAATGCATAACAGCAAGCACACGCATATAAAACAATTCCCTCCCTATTGCTGCATGTACTGTAAATAAAAGTGAGTGTAACCAAGAAAAAACTGCTGCTCCTGGTGCATTAAATTATTTTTTTCTGTCGATGCCGTAGCTGACGTTTTGTTTTGAATACACAAACTGCAACTGCAAGAATAACCATTGTTCTTAGATTGCATATGGAGAGGGTCTTGTTGTATACGGTACTTTTTTTTTTATAGATCTTACGTTTTAGGGGGAAAGCCAAATGCTGCCATGCTGCTCATTCGAAGGGAGGAGGATGGTTTCTTCTGCTCCATTTGTTCATTCTCTGTAGTGCCCATTTTGTTACTTTTAGCCATTTGTTTTAGCATTTAGGTGCTCTCTCGGCCTGTGCCACACACTCTTACTGCAGGCACACACAAACACACACACACACACACACACACACACAAATATCTGACAGAGGAGCTGGAATTGAGAGAAAGAAAGTGAATAAATAAGAGTGAACTCCTCAATCCAGCCTTTCATTTCAACATTTTTTGACAGTTTTTTTGCTGAATTATTAAAGCCAATCTGACCATACAAATTTAACTTTTTCTCCTTTTTGCAGAGAAGAGATTGTTGGGGAAATCTTGCAAACAGCACAGGGTGTGGTTGATCAGAGTGGCACTCCAGGCCTGGATTCACTGCACACGTACTCACATTTACCGTGATCGCATAGAGCGAAATGTACCGCATTGAGAGGCTAATACATGGGGGGGGGGTCCGCGTCCGCCAGTGACCCTCACAGCTACTTATCACCGTGTGGCTGCCGGCGATGGAGCCACTCCACTTTCTTCCCCGACAGCATATGTCACCGCTGAGCCACACACACACAAACACACACTCACATACGGGCCTCTATAGATTCATGCACAGTTTTTCCTCAAATTGTTTATGAAAAATTACCCATTTTTGGTTTGATTAATACTCTGAATCAGCACAAGTGCTTTTTGTAATTGCTATAAAGGTTTGATGGCCTGATAGGGACCACTTAGCCAAGCTTCAGTCGGCTTCAGTCTGGAGCTGGGAATGATCACTGCAGACAGATCAAGTGTGTGAGGGGAGTGTATGGGTGTCACAAAGTGCCTTTATGTAAATGGCAGTTGAAGAGCGGCCCTCCGTTGAAGCTTAAATATACAGCGTGGTATATGCTACTCTGTCAGTCTTGGGGATGTGTCCTCCGTGACTGGAACATGTTCTCCGCTCATAAAAGGTTCAACACCTCTTTCTCTCTCTCTCTCTCTCTCTCCAGAAGACCCCAGAGACAAAAGATGAAACAAAAAGAGAGAGAGTTGGAAGCTGAGGGAAAGCACGGAGATCTCTTTATCAGAGTGAAGAGAAAGTAGGACACATGGTAGGGATCAAGGTCATAGCTCAATATAAAAAAATAAATAAAAAAACCCTCTGGATTACAGGTCCCAAATAAAAGGTCAAAGGAAAATGAAATGAAGGATTGCTTCTCAAATATCAAAAAAAAAAAAAAAGACGGGACTCTGACAACACTATATTGTTTGGACGGTTAAGGAGAATGGATTTTGTCCCAGTTTTTCCCTTTTGTTTAGAGAAGTGTTTTTACTTTCTTCTTGAAAAGCAATAATGCTATTTTTGCCCTGTGTTACAGCACCATCACTTTTATCAACATGGTTGTGGAAATGCTCTATAGATTGTGAACTCTTCCCCCTTCCTAGATTTAATAATAGAGAAGCAGGTCGTGCTGAGTATTTTTGTTTGTAGAGTGTTTGTTTAGCGCTTCCTTCCTTCCCAACTGTTGGTGTTTTTAACGCCTTCCAAATTACACCAAGGATAGCTGTGAGGCTCTCTTCTCATTTTCCTCCGTTAACAAGCACTCTGTTTATATATGATTATGGCTCTCTGTTTGTTTATTCTGCTCGCTTTTTTTAATTACTTTGCCAGTTTAGTTCAAGGTACAAAATGCACTAAAGGATTCAGTTGAACTTATTTGTTTCTTTCTGTGGAGAAATATTTATGGTCATTTCATTCTTCGCCCCTTCGAATATCAAACCCCCTGCGCTCATTCAATTCCCCCCAGTTCTGACTGTTATTCCTATGTTTACTTTGCAGCGCTGCCAATCATGCAGGTGAAAATTGACATCACCAGACAGCAGGTGGAGAAGATCTTCGGGCTCGATGAGTACTGGTGTCAGTGTGTCGCCTGGAGCACCACCGGAACCCAGAAGAGCCAAAAGGCGTACATCAGGATTGCTTGTGAGTGCATTTTAAAACAATCACTGTCTTCACAAATGCAAACGCTGCCTAACAAGGTGCTTATACAGTATATTGCATGCTAGTTTGTAATACGATTAGATTAGCACAATGATTTTTTTTCACTTAGTTGGGGAGGGACTTACTTTCATTTAACAATAAGCCTTGAGGCCATTATGATCTGTGCACCACTGTGCATTACTGTGATTACAATTTAGTTAAATCATCTTCCTGCGATTCTACTTAAGAAGTAAATATTCGACACTGGCAGGGAGAAACAGAGTAATGCATCTGCTTGAAGGCAGTCTTAAAAAAAATGGAACACTAAAATTGAGTATTCATGAGCATATTTTTCACTGGATACAGTATATCAGCGATGATCCCTCTGAAAGTAACTGGAATAAAAACAGATTTGAAAGTTATTGCTGTGCAGCAATCATAAATCTGTCTGGGGAACACAGAGTCATCCCTTTGCTGCAGCCTCAAAAGCTTTATTAGAAGAAGCCATTTTACATTTGAGTATTTTAAAGCATTCCGCCTATTAATTCCCACATAAATATGCATTATTCCAGACAGAGCCGAACGCAGCACTGTCTCCAAACCGCCAGACGTTTTGAAAACACACATTCATTACCCCAACCTTGTTTGAGAGCTCAACAAAGACAGTTAGATGTAAGATAAGGACACGCATGCTTTAATGACAATGAATCTATGTGCACGCACCGGTTCACGTTCACGTGCGCACACATACACGCTCGCATACATTTGTGCCTTACAGGACTGTTATGTCTTCAGTCTCCCCCAGTCCCATTGTATCGGCTTTAATTAAATTGAATGTCGTAAAACTCTCTGCTTGTCTTAACGTTTATCTCAGTGTGATTGGTCAGGACAGGCTCAACATCTGTTTAAAGGAATTCACCGGCAGCTCACAGACGCACCCTCAGCCCCTCACAACACACAGTAATAATCGCTCCGACTCAAAACCCAGGGGTGAACACATCAAATTTGTGCCACCCTGCTAGCTATCAGTGTTCTGTCTAGCTCATCAGATACAAATGGCCTTGCATTTTTATCCACTTGTAAGAAATAAGCATTGGCTGTTTTACCTGTGTAATTTACAGCCTGGTCTTACAGACAAATGTATAACAGGACTTGGTGCAAGGGTAACAGCATCCAATGAGATGTAATGTGAAGCCCCATGCAGTCAGCCAGGCTTGCAGGAGCTCTTGTCCAGGCGCCTCAGGGCTGTGTTTTCGTGTGGCTGCTCCAAGCCCTCATACAAATGGAAGCTGGAGGCTGGCGGAGGCTGGAGAGAGGAGAGGGGGAGGAGTGAGGGGTAATGCAATTGCTTTTGCTTGATGCTGGGCCCCTCTGGCAGCAGACAAGCATCTCTGAACCAGCCAGGCAGCCTGTAATAAGCAACATGGTTGTTGCCACCAATCCCTTTGTGGCTTAGGGGCCAACTGGAGTGCAACATGCTCGGCGAAGCCATACTGTAGGTGGACATTTTAAAAGTGAAGAAAAATTTTGAAACGTCACCAAGCCAAGTTTTGTGGATGGAAGTATTTCATTTAAACCTCACAAGCTCATACAAACATCCTAATTGGTTGCGTTTCTCCCCGTCTTTTTCTCCCCTCAGACCTGAGAAAGAACTTTGAGGAGGAGCCGCAGGGTAAAGAGGTGGCATTGGACCAGGAGGTGTTACTGCGCTGCCATCCTCCCGAGGGAGTGCCACAAGCCGAGGTGAGACACAGATACAGAAGATATTTATAGGCCCACATCTAGCATCCATTTACCCTTTCCTCACCAGGAGGACAAAGAGCAGAAAGTAGCTCAGGATCAACTCCCCAGCATCTTTTCCTGCTCCACCAGCGAACGGACAACCCTGAACGGATAAATTACGGCTCTAATTATTCTCCATTATTGATTTATTATCTCTCTTACATCTCTGAGAAGCCGTATATCACAGTGTCTCGTCACATCATTCAGGATAGGCTTGGAGGCTTCACTCCCCGTTTGGCATCTCTAAAGGCCTATTCATAATTAATGGGTCTATTTGCCTCTCTCTCTCTCCCCCTCTCTCCCTGTCTCATTCTCTATCTTTCTGCCATCTCTCAATGTCCCTCATACACTCTTGTTCTGCTCAACTCTCTATCTCTCTCTTCTTGCTCTCGGTGGTGTGTGTCTGTGATTAGAGGACCAGACTGAGGCCAGCTGTTTCACCTTGTCTGCTGCATCCTCCCAGTCCCAGATAGGCACTAACCACTCTAATAACAACACAAGAGGTTAGGCCAGCAACTCAGACAGCCCAGAGACCAAGAGCAGCAGACTAGCCAATCACAGAGCGACAGTGTCGGGACAGTTTGCAGAGAAATGGGGAAGTAAGGTGCCAACTGCAGTTCAACAGAAAAGAACATCAGAGCAGAAGTCACCACGGGAGAAAACAGGGATAGGGCACAAGAGGAAGAAAGCCCAATTATATGCGGCATCGCAACTGGCAGTAATACTGACAACAACACTGCCGTAGCGTAGCTACTCTCGAGACGGCACGAGGTCAAGTGAGAGCGAGAAAACCAGCAAACCAATCTGAGAGTACACCAAAAAAGGAATACCATCAGTTTTTGACTTCTGTAAAAGGGCACAGAAACTACACAAAGCATGATCAGTTTCACTCTCCGGCCACCAACAGCTGCAGAGATCTCCAGCAGCCACAAAATAAAAGCTACTTTTCCCACACAAAAAGAGAACAAATATTAAAATCAGTAGGGTGCATTGTTAAATTAATTCCATCTCAGCATCATACCAAGCTGAATTTGTTCTTCTTTTTGTCTGTTTGATTGTATCCAAAACTAAAGTACTTCACTGCTTTTAAAAACTGCATGTGTTGTCACTGTAGAGGTGCATTGGAATGGGGGGGGGGGGCTTTCTATTCAGCTGCAGTGAGTTTTGACCGCTGAAACATATTTTCAGGTGGAGTGGCAGAGAAACGAGGATGTGATCAACCCAGCGAGCGACCCCAATTTTTTCATCACAACTGACCATAATCTTGTCATCAAAAAAGCCCGGCTGGCGGACACGGGCAACTACACGTGTGTGGCCAAAAACATCGTTGCTCGCCGCAAAAGCACCTCTGCCACAGTCCTAGTTTATGGTAGGTGATAACTTTTTTTTTTTTGCCAAAGGTGTCATTACACGGAGGGTAATGAGAGGTCTGGGATATACACACATAAAAACAGCTCAAATGAATGATGTATTGCTTGCATGTTGCTTCCGTTATCCCACATTTCCACATTCAGTTCAGCATGTTCTCTTGCATGGATGATCCCTGGGTGCACTTCTTCTATCAGTTGTAATATTACACTCAGATTCTACAGTGTGGTTTTAATAACAATATGCAGTGTTACACATACGTGACAGACGGGAACAACTTGCAATGAATTACACTATGATAAATAATTACAAAAAGACATAGTAGTGTACTGTATCTGCTCATTAAATATCACAACTTAAAATGCTCCTGGCAGCCATTCTGCCAAAGCTGGCAGTCTCCAATCTCAGGGCTGCCATCTTCCTCCTCCTCTGTAGTGAATCCAATACGAGACGAAAAATTGAATTAACAGCAAACTGTAAATAATGACTTGGCTTGATAAGCAGACTGATCTTTATTTAAAAATTAGAGAAACAGCATATTTTCTATCACACGGGGTTCCTTGGGTACTGGCACTAAAGTTTTGCATAGGTTACAGCCAGACTTAATTCTCAGCTACATGCAAACAGGAGATGGAGATCACATGGGAATCTATCATGAAAGCAATTTAGCGCATAAAAACTGACACTGTCCATTTTGTTTTTGTTGAGGTTGCCAGAAGAAGGCGATAGTATGCTGTAAAGTCAGAGTTCTTGTATATTATCTAACATGAATAGAGAAAATGCACCATATGCCACAAATATACAGCACTATGTAGGAGTCTGCACACCTCTTCAGTTTTTGCATCATTTCTTCTGCTGTAAAATGATTTAAAAATAACATTTTTCAAGGTTTCTGTGTGAGATCTATACAATGTTTTCCTTTTACTCAATTTGTAAGAAAATCTGGTCATTTTTTTGTGAAGTTCATACATTTGAAATTGCACTGTAAGTATGCACATCCTTTGTGAAATTACTAGGAATTATTTCATCAAAACTTAATATCTTGCAGTTTATGGCTACTTGAATTGTAATTGAATTAACTTCCATTTGAAATTGCAGCCTAGCAAAAGTTCCCAATGGAATCTTAAAGGATTTTAGGGTGTAAGATTAATTCAAATTCAGAAAACATGAGCATAGTGTGGAACATGAGGGTCACCTATGGATGACTTTATGTATCAAGTAATATTCCCTGCACCATATCCAAAAATAGGCATGTCTATAGATTATGAGAGATGAGTGTGAAAACACCTGCATGTATTGCTTTTGATTTGACAGTGTTTTTCACTTTGAGTTTAGAATGTAACTATTAAATCAATATTTAACAATAAAGATGAAACTGATCGTAAGAGAGATCACTGTATTTTAGATATTTGGCAATACACTGCAAGTAGTTTCCTTTAAGGCTGCTTTTGTATTTCAACAAACTGTGCAGACCCTGTAGGGGGTTCAAACGTTTAGGTAGCGCTGTATGACTATAAATATAGTTGAAAATGGAGGCTTGTCCAGGTGAATAGTTTCATATGAAATGTGTTAATTTGGAGCATGCAGTAAAAAACACACATTATAATAGACTTATCAAGCCTCCAGCGTAAAAATAAAAAGCCCAATTATTCCTACTGTTGATTATAATGGATTAGCTTGTTGTTGAAAGAATTGCTCTGCAGTTGAAGAAATCTAGAGTCGAAATGACTGTGGAGGCAAGAGCATTCATATTCTTATTGTTTGCCTTTCTTGTATCGTCAAGCAATAGTTTCGCTCTTAGACCCGATAAATTGTGAACAAATTGCTAGGGTGCTTGCATGTGCAATTCTATTTCTTCACATCACTCTGTGTGCTTGACAAGATGACAAATGTGTTACCATTGTAGTCATATTTGACGTTAAATCACAATAAAAGTTGTCTTGTTCAAAAAACGTAAAGAAAGTAAAGAAAAATCCAGTTACCTGAGACCATGCTAGCTGATCGAGGTAGCTGTAGAAAGTCATAATAACTGCTACTTTTCAAAGGGGGTTCAACAGGGGGCCAGAGATGCATTTTAACAAGGCCTGGCTGCTGTGACTGCGCTCTGTGCTAAGAGGTAATCAGGGGCCGAGTTGCCTGGCAATTTACCTTGCCATGGCGGGCAATCAATCGCATAGAGAGGGCAAGGAAGTGATTCAGCCACGACAAGCACAGGAGAGAGTGAGGGGGGAAATTAGGAGGGGAGTATGTACAGAGAAGCAACGACAGTGCTGTTCAAGTCAATAAATCAGGAATCTCTGTATCTTGTAAGCTGGGGCAAACACAGGATGTACAGGAAGGAGCTGATTAGAATTAAACCAGCGTGATTTGATGTAATCGCCTGCTGTGATCGAGCGATATAGCATCAATTATGTGCCAGTAGACGGTTAAGGGTTCAGTACACCGGCACTGGTTGTTAAACTTTCAGTTTCAAATATAAAGGAATAATAAATGATTCAGTGTTGTTCTCTACAATTCAGAGTTGAAGAAAGACGTGCTGGATGTGTGAGGGACATAATCTTAATTACTGCACAACAACAGCCACAACCTATTTATTTTTCAGTAGTGTGTTGGCATTTCCAGGGAGTAGGTGTTGTTTTTTTTATGCATTTATGACCATGGGTATTTATTTATTTTTTTTGATTATATTTGGACTATATTATTATAGTTATTATAGTTAGTCTTCCTCAGAGATAAGGTCAAAGAAAGCAAGCTGTCATCTTATTTTCTGCTCCCTGTTGAAGCCATTTTGTTTTCACTGCAGTTGGCTGTAATTCCAACTCGGACACAGGACGCAGCCCCCTTTGCTCTTGCTCTCCCATTAGTTCACCTTGCAGTGCTGAGCCAAAGAGTGTAACAGCAGTCACGATTATTCTAGCGCAACACACACCTCTTTTCCTTGGTGCATGTCGGGTAATCCTGGCTGCTCTGTCCCTTCATCCATCCCTCCCTCCCAACCTACCCCGTCCCTCCCCCGCTCCATCCCCCCGGTGCTGGTCCGACAGTCAACGGCGGCTGGTCCACATGGACCACCTGGTCGTCCTGCAGTGCTGTGTGTGGGCGTGGCTGGCAGAAGAGGAGTCGGAGCTGCACCAACCCCACGCCACTGAATGGAGGCACATCCTGTGAGGGGCAGAACGTCCAGAAAAGTGCCTGTGTGGCCACCTGTCCAGGTAACTCCCAGGCAACCCTGTTTGTCCTGTGGCGCTTGGCTTCCTGTGGCTTCCTTTTTGCATTTTTTTGCATCTAGAAGTCATCAATTCATCTTTATTTTGGCTGCCTTTTGTACCAGCACCCAGGTCTTTCCTTCGATGTCAGTGCTTCTGTTGTTTCCTGCAATTAGACCGCTTACACAGCAATGTCCGTCTAATAGTCTTCACTGTAAGGCCTCATCCTGAAAGTGATTTATTGTTATCACTCTTTGTTCACATATCTCTTTATCTGCCGCGCTGTAGGCAGACCCTGCTTTTATTTCAGAGACCTGTCAGCTTTAAGAGACACGGTCCCAGCCATGGCATTGTGTCCGACCAGCTAGTACATTTGTTATTGTTTGCTGCTCAAGCTGTGTAGTAAATATGGGAGATAAAAAGCTGAATCATGGCGGCCTGTGTGCCATGGTTACGTGTGAGGAGTTGAGGCCGTTTCGTTTGCCTGCCTGTTCTCCCTTGTGAGAGCGTCGGAGAGGCAGAGAGTGTCCTGCCTGATACTGAGCAACACATATTGATCTCTGGTAGCCTGAGATGGTAGTCAAGCTGCTTCATTTGCAGTCCCACATTAGCCCCCTGACAGAGGAAGAGATAGCGAGGGAGAGGGAAAAGGAGGTGTAAGGTGAAAGCAGGGATAGAGACAGATGGAATCAGATACGGTGTAAGGAAGGCAAGAACAAAGCCCGGAGTAAGAGAGAGAGAGGAGAGGAAAAATGAGAAAGAAGTAGAAAAAGCCTGAGTGTGTACTGTACTAGAGCTCGCTGTTAGCTGCCAGCAGATCAGTCTGTGGATGTATAGCTGGGGCTCTGCAGCCATGCTGACCGCAGGAGAAATCTCCCACGCTCGGTAAATAGCAGAGGGAAATCCAACACCTCTGGCAGTGGCAGCATCTCCCTGCCTAAAACAGAGGTTATCTCTCTCAGTGAATCAGGGCGTTGTGTTACACATCTCCCATGTAAAGACATCACTAGATGTCAAGTGTGAGTGTAAGTAACATGGCCCGCTGGAATACAGCAGGCGGAGGAAGACAAAGGAAACACAGCAATGCATGACGCTCCATCAGGACGCTATCTGGATGGATTTGGAATTATTAGCGCTGGAGCAACGAGTAATGGAATTAGAGGGGTGTCCAGGGATGCTTGACATTCCCCTACAGCAAAGCAGGATACTGACCTCCATGAGCTTAAAGAGATTAATGTCAGTCCAAGCGGCTATTGTTAGACCGCCCCTCTATCTTTCTCTTGCCCCACAAGGAGAAAGTGTGTAATTTTAACCCTTAGGGAAATTGTGTGCCTTGTGAACACAGTTTGTAGAGACTTTGGGGAAAAAAAGAACTTCTTTTTTTTCTCTTGATGAGAGACGCTACAGCGACGCGACCCCGCTCACACCTCTATCAGTCCTGTTGTTTGGAAACAGAGTAGTCTCTGCCTTCTTTTCTCATTCGTTACCTGTCTCAGACGGACCATCAGTGCCACAGACAGCCCCAGCTGTCAGACCCCGGAGAGGGTTCCCCTCAAGGCCAAAGTCCACCACACCAGAGCCTGGGGATGACGGGCTGATGTTTCCATACACAAGTGGCACAGCGGCTCTGTTGTGTACTCTCAGACATGGCTCTGAAGTCCCCCAAGATGAACTGAATGCTCCCATCATTTGTCACCCATCACACACACACAGCCAAGCAATAACAACCCCCAAATACATCTGAATCCTCACTTTGATTCATTGACATACATGATTAACACATGTATGAGTCATCGGTCTGAATACAAGAATAGATGTTCTGATAGTCACGTTTAGCGAGGGGCAACGGATGAGATCAGCCTACTGGATAACAACTTTAATTATCACTTTGCCTATAGCCTTCGCAGGTCTAATCAACTACACTCGCAGTAGATGGTGATTTGAGCCCATTTCAGAAGAAAGAGATTTGAGTAGAATGAATTACATGGGGAGCTGTAATCCTGCATATCGACATCATGTTATTTATTCAGACACGGCTGTCATTTGGATTCAGCAGTGTTTCATTTTTAATGTTTTTATATGGTCCGCTTTAGAGAGGCATTTTTCCCCAGTGCCTTTTGTTTTTGAGTTGCATTTTAAAAAATTACATTATTTAAATTCTGGTCTTGTTCCAAGAGTTCATTAATTATCTAGACCAAGATTCTTTGTTGATTATAAGCTATCTAGTGCATCTGACTTACAGCATTATATCTTTGAAATTACTTAGTTTTTTTTAGCTGCTTATTCTTTGTAAATTGCCGTTGTAGTCTGTTTCTGTTTAGTCTAAAACACATTGATGGCCTCACAGATTTGCTGTACTCCTCCTCTGGGGATAAAGAGATTCTGTCAACTGAATGAATATTCGCTGGAAACAAATCCGTTTAAATTTGGAACCAACAACATGCAAAGGCTATAATTTGTCTCTGCGTTGCCCGGCTAAATTTATATATATGTTTCTTGTTGAAATGCCGATGGCCATGTGTTGTTCCACATTTAAAGAAGTAGCATGATTCCTTCAGAGCAGTGCTTAGCTACAGCAACAGAGGCACATTTCCACACACATACTGTACTTCATACGAGCTTCCACAGACCGACACCATCTACAACGGCCTGTTCAGCAGCAGAACTCTCCACATGTCTAATCACAATGACTCTTTTCTCTAAATGTGAGCTCCCATTTCTTATCTGGAACGTGTGAAGCTATAGAGGCTCATCTGTATTTTTGTCTAAGTCTCCAAAGTGTTTAATGAGAGTTGGCGGAGGCCTCTGTGGCAGATCAGATGGGCTCCATGCTGGGAGAGACACAGGGTGCTGTGGAGGAGGAGGAGGAGGCCGAGGCGAAAGCCTGAGGCTCAGTGCAAAGCAGAACAACACTTGAGACAGCGAGTATCCAAACTATGCAAGAGCTTAACTCCATTTTCTCTCTCCTTTCTCTGCCTTCTCCTTTTCCTTTGTCTCCATCTCATCGCATCCCGCTCAAGTATCCCAATCTGCAGTCCATCCGTCACCCTTTCATTGAGTCGGTCTCTGTGCAGACTTGTGGTCAGAGCCAACAGTCATGGCAAAATGTCAGATCACGCCAACATTTTTGACAGAGACACCTTACTTGAGCCAACCGCAAATCCGTCCCCAGTTTAGGAAGTGACACAGTGACACCTGCCCCACACAAATGAAAGGGACTGTTGCTGATGTGTTAGAGAACCGCAAATAACCTGAAGAGATTTCTAACTCGTGTGAATTATTTAAATATTGTACTGATCCCTCCGGCTTGCCAGAGGAGCTGTGAGATTTCCGCTCGATGGAAAATAAACAGACTCGGGGCTGGTGTATTTGTGCATGCATAGTTGTAAGTGTGTTTTTGTGCATGTTTGTGTTGTACACATGCAAGTTAGAACCCATATGTCTACTGTCTGCACTGCAGGCAAATGTCGAATTCTACTTTGGAACTAAGCATCCATGTCTGTTTCTGGATATTATCGGATATTGTTCTGGAGACTTCATATTTTATCGAAGGAATAAATAAAGGCAATGGCTAATAAATGTGAGAGAAAAACACTTTAGTTCACTGCGAAAAGACGGTGGCCATCTGGTGACAGCCTTGCATCAGCGCTGTTTTTAATTATTCTGTGCCATTTGTTTTGGCTCACCCTCTTCATATCTCATTCTGTCTCATTTTGGTTTGTTCTAGTGGTTTAGTTAACATAAGGGAGTAGACTCCATCGATCACATACAACATTACAAAAACTGACTTTTAAATATATAACGTGTCAGAAATACAGAATAAGGTTTAGTTTTTAATCTCTGTTGGATCACCCATTTCTGTGGCTAAGCTATCAACCCCCTCCATGGGTCTGTGGTTTTCTGTGGCTTTCCTTCATCAGCCTTTGAACACAGTCTGGGATTAGGGGTGGTTACTGTGCACACACGTGTGTTGACAGGACATTAGGAGCAGAGAGGTGGCCTGCTGGTCTCGGTGGTACTTGTCTGCCTCCTCCTGTTCCCCTCAAGGACACAGAAACCATAGGTGTCCAATGATCTTGGACTGTCTGTCAGCAGCCGTTGTCATTTTGTACAGCAGAGCTTCAAACAGGCCCTCCTGCAGACCTGTAAAGAATGGTCAGGTTCCTTTTGCTTCTCCCCCCTACAACACATCCAAATGGGAGCTTGCCACTGGTCTATTGTATTACTGTCCCTTCTCAGAGACCTGCCTGACCTAAAACCTGTGGTGCTGCATGATTGAAAATCAAATGTGGTGCCTTTTGCAGTAGTGCTAACCATCTCTTTCTGGGGATTAGATAAGGAAAAGTGTGGCTATGGATAACAATTTTCTTATGTGTATTCTGAAAATGTAAAAGGTTTGGTTCTGATTTAAGGCTTAAATTGGAAAAAGGAAATCAAGGAAAGTGGCAATTTTCTTGCTTCACTGCATTTATTGTTAACAATTAGTATCTTTCCACTTCCTTTTTATGCTGGCCATACATTTCTCTGGTCTCTGCTCCAGTGGAAAGTCTGAAATATACGTGTGTTCAGAGTCAGACAGGCCATCAAGAACGGTTTATGCATCTTCATCTTTCTTTGATTTTCCTCAGCGTCATTCTTACAAGCAACACCCTGTTTCCACTCCAATCTCCTTGTTTGAAAATGTTATTTGCATGGCCATTAGTCTTGCTTTGTGGTGGAAAAGAAAAGTAGAATTTCATCACCGCATCAGGGCAGATGTTGATCTCATCTCTTTATGTCACAGTGGTGTGGATAAACTGAGGGGCGACATAATATATTCATTAAGATGTAATTCGCTATTCAATCATTCTCGTTCCCAGCCTGGATAATCAGCCCACTGGCCCACGGATGGGTCCACTCAATGCCAAACAAGGACAATTATCTGATTGGTTCTGCTCTCTGCCAAATGGATCGGACTGCAAACAGGCCCGAGCTGTGTCAGCATCCCATCTCTCTCTCTCACTCTCACTCACTCACTCACATACATACATACATACATACATACATACATACATACATGCAAAACACTCACATTCTCTTGCAATCATTTGAAGACACAAACATGCAGTCTTGTGTGGGAGCAGGGTCTTATTCACACACCTGTGCCTGCGTGCCTTTGGCCAGACACACTCGCAGCGCCTTTTTAGCTCGTTTTCCAGTTACTAGCTGTAAAACCACATAATATCATTACTTGGCACAGTTATGCAATAATGGGCATCCCACCCTGAGTGACTTTCACACTTATGTTTTATTAACCAAAGCCTCTGACCTGCAGCGGTACAGACCTGCTCTCTTTGGGTCGTGCCCTTTGCACTATTTATTGCTTGGATTAATGAGCGCCAAGGTTTCCTTGCCCTTAGGTCAGTCAGGAGGAGGGTTACTGCTGTCATAGAGGTGTGCTTGAACTGTGTGTGTGTGTGTGTGTGTGTGTGTGTGTGTGTGTGTGTGTGTGTGTGTGTGTGTGTGTGTGTGTGTGTGTGTGTGTGTGTGTGTGCTCTGTGCTCCAGCTCTGGTGAATCTTGTCTGGTCCCCTTCACCCTTACATTTGGGAGAGAGAGTGAGACAGTTTTCCCCCATGAGATCTCATTACTGCTCTTTTTCCCATTAGCCCTATGGTAACCTTCCCTGGGCCTGGCGCTGTGTCACTCTCAATATCACTCTCAGCCACCCACCCCACTGCCCCGCCACAATGCCAAATTACCCCCACCTTTGCAAAATGGCCTTTCTCTCTGCGTGTGGTAAAGCTGTTGATATTTCTTACAGCCGGGCCCGCACAGGAGCAATTACCAGCCCATTTCCATTTGTTTCATTTTGCTCGTGCTGATGGTGGTGGGTTTTTGAAGTTGTGGTAGACCGAAATAGGCTGCAGGTGTAATTCACATGCTGTAATGCTCATCTCTGTTCAATGTAATACCACCTGTATTGTCTCTGTATTCAATGCACTGCAGGTAATGCCCATGTTGCTACAGTAACGGCTTGTTTGACAAATAAATCAAATGAAGGCAGATTTGTTTACTCACAAATGTTCATTTCGAATTTTTAAAACATAGTTACTTAAATTAATTTCTATGTATGTTTCACAGTAGACTAGAGGATGCATTTCACAAGGATCAAATTCCTCTCCCTGTACAGATTTAGTTTGTTGACAGCTGAGTCTACCAGGCCACAGCACCCTCGTCCCATTGGTGTTTAGCTTAGTTGCATCTGATTTCCATGTTAAAAATAAACAAAGAAAGCAGAATAGAGACAATATGGCTCTCCTCAGCAGTTTTACAAGCTTTGGTTTCCCTGTGCATCTGCTGGATTTGAGTGTGTGCAAGTGGATTTGCATGTCTTTATAATACTTTCCCTACCAGGTTTCCATTTTAGAGCAAGTTCATTTGCAAAAGGATGGCAAGAGTATTCTACCAGTTCTCATCTCACATGCAAATACACCACTGCTTTTTACACCGCTGTTGCATCTGAACTTCACCGTGTAGAGTTTTAACAGTTCACACACTGTTTGTAAGGCGGAGTTGGAACTTGTTTTATTGAAACTGTTCAGCATGTTTTCCGATCAATAGTTTTTCCTGTGAACTAAGATATAAGTGTTTGAAGTGAGTCAGTTGGAGTTTTTGCTGCTATGTGTTTGCGCTCACCCATGTTTTTTTATTATGTGTCTTTGCAGTAGACGGAGGCTGGAGCGAGTGGAGCAAGTGGTCGGCGTGTGGTGCAGACTGTTCGATGTGGAGGAGCAGGGAGTGCACCCAGCCGTCACCTGGCACCGGGGGCAAAGACTGTCAAGGGCTCGACCTCCAGTCTCTCAACTGTACCAGCGAGCAGTGCCCACAGAGTGAGTGCACTACCCACCCACATACTGCAAACCATAGTCTCAACTCTTCAGCTCAGCGGAACAGTAGAAAAGATTCAGTAGCGCAAGGTTTTAACCACTTTTCTGCAACAGGGTCCGTAGAATGCGGTTTAGTTATATATTTACTTATTATATACTGAGCTGATGAGTAGCAAAGTAACATTTTACAATCAATAAATGTGCTCCGAACAGCAATTAAGCGCTGCAGCCAGAAAATACACTACAGATCTAAATAGGGGAAAGAAGCATGACACTCTCAAGGCCAAAGTGGAAAATGTATTTAAGGAAAGAAAAAAAAGAAAAACAGTTCAATGGGCTCTTCTCATTTCTTGATTTTGTGCCTCCTCCATCGTATTGCCTGTGACCCGGAAATGGATGCCAGTGCAACATTTTTGAGGAGCTATGAGCCAGGATGCACAGGTGTATCCTTTGCAGAAGTCTTTTTCGCACCCATGACCGTACAAAAGAGGTGTGACACAAAACTGGATTATACAAACCATGACAGCTGTGCCAAGTCATATTTAATTAACGTCGCTTTAAAATGACCGCTCCGAAGCACGGATGCCTCATTTTGTCAAATGCCTGTTGCCTCGACTCCTCACTCCTCATGTTTCTTCCTCGCCTCCTCTGCTTGCATCTCGGGTGGGAGAGACTAAGATGCAAGGAGAGGATGCGAGGAAAGGAATCGAGGATGGACAAACTGAGAAATGCGAAGAGTGGAGTCATGCAACCTTCATCAAATACAACGAGAAGATCACAAGCAATACATGAAGAACAGGTGTACAGAATTAGCATCAATTAGCCCCTGAACTTAAGCAGGTAGAGAGGATGGGCAGGGAAAGGCTATTCTCTTCATGTTTTATGTTTTTGAATGCACTTTCCATTTTGTGATTAGGAGCGAGAGTGTCTCCCTCTTCTTTTTATTAGAACAAATAAACATGTTATGCCTCCTTATGGCATCAGCTTCCTGTGATAGATGGAAGGAAAGCTGTCCGTTTCATAAGACACTTGTACTGGCGGTAGAATAGTCTGCAGACCATTACTGGCTCGGCCCCACCTGCGTGACCTTTTTAAACGATCCGTTCTAATAAACACTGGAATGACACCCGCTGCTAAGATAATATGCAACCTTTTCACCTGGGTCGGTGCTGTGATGCTCTCTGAGCTATGAATAGAGCTGAGAATTAAACCATCTCTCTTCTGATTAAAACACAACCTGCCAGATAAAGTGCCATGGGTCAAATCGGCCATGAAAACACACATGCAAGCATGCTTTGATTTGTGTTTATGTTGTGCTGTTGCATAGCTACAAAGCCAATGTGTGTTAAATTTTTTATAAAGCAGCCAGTACTGTGTTCCTACTCACCGTGTGTCATTAATAGGGCATGTGCGTACAGTCCGGATCAGAAACCACAAACCACGGCAGCTGAGAGGAAAGTGGCACCACAGGGTCCACTGCTGACCAGATGGACATGAAGGGAGAACTCTGTCGCTACCTACAGATATCAAAGACAGAAAGATATTGCAGCTTCCCATCCAGAAATGATGAGTCTCAGGGTGGCATCTCATAGAGAAAGTGTTATAAATAGCGTGCTCTTTGGCTGATCTGCATGATAAACACTAAGTTTTGCATGATAAACACTAGGTTTTTATGGGGATTCAGTTAACATGGGTCAGTGAATTAATACACAGAATTATGTATTTTGCACTATTTGACATGATCAGATAGACCGATGCATGGAGAGCAGGGTGGGGTCGATGTTGTTACTGAATGTTGCATTGTGTATCTGCGTTAGCGCAATGTGTATGAGTAAATGTCCATGTGTGTGCATGCATATGTGCGTGTGTCAACCGATAGCTGAATATTGGCTGGTGCAGTGAACCAGGGAGCTCAGTCGGCCCATCATCAAAGGTCAGCAGCTCCCCCCCCTGAGAGGCAAGATATATACACAAAGATGCCAGTCATTGTTACACACACACACACACACACACACACACACACACAGTCAGTATTTACACTGACACTGCAGAGCGGAGCACCGGGCTCTGAAGAATGCCTGTCCCAATCTGTTCCCAGCAGATGTGTTTCCATAGACAACGGCTGTGTGAAGTATTATAATAAGCAATATAGCAAGATGGTTTTGGCTTGTCAGCAACTCTAATACTTCAACCATGTCTGCAGGCTATTAGCTGAGATGGAAAACTTCCCCCTCAAACAAAAGGCACCCTTTTCTTCTCCAGTGTAATCGAACAATACAAGTACAGAGTGAGCCGTAGTTCCTCTGCCACAAAAGACGTCCTCTGTCGGAGGACCTCACAAACGTCTCTAATCTCCCTCATTAAGCCAGCAACGCCATACTTTAGATGAGGTTATTGTTTTGGGTATTGTATATATGAGAATCAATGTGCGCAAGCTTTGTGTTACAGCTAAAATATAAACAGATCTGACCCAGGCAGGATCATTTTCATAAAGCAAACAAGTGAAGCCCAAGATGGAACTACGCAAAATCTGTGCAGGGAAATAATAAAAACGCTGGCTGCGTGCCAATAATGGCAGACAGGTGTTAAAGGGCACAAAAAGGATAGTTGAAAAAATTATATTGTTCGTATTCTCAGGCACAGGAAATTAGAACAACATTAAAACAATTATTTGGCTTAATGTGTGTAATTAAGTTAATGAACCTAATTTGCAGCAGCATCCGTTTTGGGGGTGTCAGAAATGATTGTGTGAAAACCATCAAACTATTAATCTGTCGTTAGCTAATTTGGTGGCGAAGCAGGCAATGTTTTCGTCATGGGTTTGTTTGTTAGAGCGGGGGTCACGGACTGTGTGACAAATGGCTGAAAAAAATGTCTGGGCCATATTTCACCGCGACCAGTTGAGGGATTGGACGACTGTATTGTGGAGATAGTAATGGTCACGTTCACTTTGAGAGTTTTAGTAGCCATATTTCCCTGACCTTAAGAACTCCTGTGTTATTCATCTTCGGGCGAGTGACTAGGATTGGCCATGGGATGAAATATATTCTCAGGTCTCTTGATAAATGCCCAGGGAGGAGGCACAGGAGGCTGCAAAGCTTTTATTTATCAATGCGGGAGAGAGAAAGGAGCAGGTAGAGAGGACTATCAGGTGCAGACATTGTGCTGACTGCCAATGCAAACCTCAACAGGGTCCAAGTACATCGCCTTAGAGGAGATGAATTATAAGTCCATACAGGCCCATTTTAAGTCAGAAACTGATCCCTACCCCAGCCAGCCCTGGAGCGAGTCTGAGGAGCTGAACTGAAAGCTCAGGGAGAGGGGAACAAACAGAGATTGGCCCGGGGTCAACTCTGAAAACAGCTCAACACATCCACAGATTATCCGCAGGCGGGTGTCAATCATGAAGAGAGGTCACACACAAAGAGAATCAAAAGTTCTTTGCCAGCAATTACGTCAAGTGGAAATGAAAGATGGAGTGTCGGGCGGCAGAGAGGAAGAGAGGTAAATTGGTAGAGTGTGTGTGGAAAAGGAGGGAGAGAGAGGGCACGCTAGAGGGGGACTAAAGTTAGGCCCATCCAATTATAAAACCTGATTAGCTATGTCAATTAAAGTGTGATGGATGTCCTTTCAATTATTGGCTGGCATCATGAAAATCAATGAGCGGGGCCAGGAGGAGCTGAGAGCAGTTGCTGGTCAGGGTTGTAGTGAGCATCGGGATTGTTTTGCTGTGACACCTGGTGGGTCAGATAAAACTTCACTCAGCGATGCTCCGATAAGCCACCAGAGATTACAGACAGAATAGAGGGAGCGAGGGAGGAAGAAAGAGAGGGAGAGAGTTGTTTGATTGACTGACTTTATTGTCTGGGTGGAGAATGGTGTGTGCAGGGGAAACGGAAGAGTAGAGATACTGGATCTTTGCATCTGAGGTTCGCTAGGTGCCTTTGTTTTGCCCTTAGAAAGTAAACTGCAGCTGGCCAATCTCAGACGATGTTTATCCAATCAGCAGAACCCAGTTGGCCTGTCTCCTTGCTGATGGGTGTTGTTTTGTCTTTAGTCGGACTGCACATCTCGCTGTAGTCTGCAGCGTTAGAAGTCCAAATATCATAGCCTTGCCTGGCCTTTGACTCACCAAGACAATTGGATTTGGGAACTTTAATGAGAGGTTCAACCATAGTCTCTCTCCCTTTTTTGGAGCTCATTGTGGAAGGTGGAAGGTTTAGCCTGACTGCTTACAGGTAAGCACCTCTATTCTTCCCTGAGGAGAGAGAGGCAGAGGAGATAGGCCCTGGCAGGTACATGGACAGAATGTGGTGGAGGAAGGGTGTATTAGTGATGTTAATAGGTTTTCAATGTAGTGAGTCCCTGAGACCCACAGCTGGTCATTTGAGTGAGTCCCAGGGCTCTTAACTAATCTTTTTTCACCATCCTCCCAGAACTGTCCGGAAATGAATGTGGACCACGGCAAATTTAAAAATCTGAGTTTTTCTCCATTTTCTCCATTATCATTAGTTAAAATCATGGAAAGTGATCTTTAAAATAAATAAAATATCATACAAATGACTAGATGATCAACCACCCTTTTTATTCAAATTCATCTGAAAAGATTACATTAGAGACTAGTATCAGTCACCCCACAAACGAAGGACTCTTGCAAAGCGAAGAGAAAGGATGAAATAAAATCTGCTTTCAAGGAGCAGAAAACTGTTAACTGTGGTAGATCCTGATAAAAAATTGTAATGGTCCTGTCTGTCTGAAGAGTACAAATGTTTCTTTCTTTATTCACTTACTGTAAATAAACCCAAATATTGTGAACTGTTGTATTGTACTGATGTAGCTTTCACTTTCTTAGCTAAGGGACCGTTCGGTATTCATGGAATGGGCCACCGGAGGAAAATAAGGGAGTCTCATGTGTTTTTATTCTTTGTTGATGGGAGGGTCATCCAATTTCATTTTTTGTCTACGGGGGAGGGTCTCCCAACTTTTGTATTCATGAGAAGAGCAAAATTTCAAAGTGGCTTGTTTGGTGCATATTTATCCATGTAGCTCCATGTAGCTCTCTCAGTCTCGGCCCCTATCGCTAGCAGATGGTCCCTCCCTATTTAGTCAGCCTGTAGCTTAGAGACCGTGGGATTTTCCAAACTGAATAAATCCCGCTCGCACATACAGTACAGGCCAAAAGTTTATGTGCTTAACAAAAAAGTGTGAAATAACTGAAAACATGTCTTATATTTTAGATTCTTCAAAGTAGCCACCCTTTGTTTTTTTTGATAACTCTGCAAACCCTTGGTGTTTTCTCAATGAGCTTCATGAGGTAGTCACCTGAAATGGTTTTCACTTCACAGGTGTGCTTTGTCAGGGTTAATTAGTGGAATTTTTTCCCTTAATAAAAAAGCAAAGGGTGGCTACTTTGAAGAATCTAAAATATAAGACATGTTTTCAGTTATTTCACACACATTCATAGTTTTGATGCCCTCAGTGAGAATCTACAATGTAAATAGTCATGAAAATAAAAAGGAAACGCATTGAATGAGGTGTGTCCAAACTTTTGGCCTTTACTGTATAAACACAAAACTGCTTTGCTACCTCAATCATGTTTTAACTGTTGTCTGCTGAAAAAAATAATTGTATTCATTAGCATGATTGCCGTACTGTTTAGTTCTAAAACATCCAAAACACCGTAAAAAAACATAGCTGATCAGATGCAAGCTTTTATTTTGAAAAGCCGAAACTCGCGCCGCGGATAGCACCAGCCGGCAGCTGGGAAGGCATGAGACGGGAGGTATATCCTATATCCTTTCGGTCCCAGTGATTATTTGTGAAATTGTGCAAACGAGAGCCTTTTCAAGGGATTTGAGGAGGAAGGAGTGGTAGCATAACCTGACTCCGCCAGATAGATTGCTTCGCATTTGCTCGGCCTATCCATCTGGAGAACTTTTGGGAAGGGACGAAAATACTGGTTAGCTGATTGGATAAACCATCCGTCTATCACCTATGTTGGTGATAGACGGGCCAAATCAACCAATCAGATCAACGAAGCGTATGAAAATACAACCACAAGCCCCTGCTGCTGCAGGCAAAGCATAGCTCGTTAGCTCAGCAAGCAAGCTACATGTTCGGTAAACGATATTTGCCATTTGTGTAACGAGAATTTACGAAATAAAAGGCACCCTTTCAGGTTCCCGGTCCATATTCCAAAAGAAGGATCCAAGAGAAAAAAGCATTAGCGAGCAGCTAACAGAATTAGGGCTACCGCTGGCTGAAAATACT